>NC_073624.1:33629393-33932424 GCF_029407905.1 Bubalus kerabau | reverse complement strand
CAGATGTAAGTTCTTCCGCCAGAGACTGCCAGCCACTGTGCCTGGTTTCAGCAAGCAGGAAATGCTGTGCTGGTGGTTCTTGCTGACCCAGCTAAAAGAGACTGAATGTCACATTTCACTTCCAGGGCTGTTGCTGGGTTTTGATAGTCCCTGGTACTATAAATAGCACCCCAGGGAACATTCAGGTACATGGGACATTTTCTTTGCAGTCCAGGTCAATGTCTGCAGAAAGTCACATGCTGCCTGGTTAGACACAAGTCACTTGCCCCTGAGTCGCTCCTAAGTTCTAAACAGACCCAGAGTGTGCATTTGCTCATAAACACTGCACTCGCTCTCAACATACTTCTGCACCTCTGTTGATGCTGCTCTCCCTGCCTGCAAAATCCTACTCATCCTTAAAGATTCATCTCAAGTTAGAAAGCTCTCCCTGAGTCGGCTTCACAGACGTGCCTTCTCATCCCTCTCTGGCTTCTCCACCGCATGTGAAACATTCCTGTTGTACAGCGAGGTCACCTTCACAATACGGTCTGTTACATAAGCTTATATATTCACACTCTCCTCGCATCCCAAACTGTGACTCCTGAGACCTGTGACTTCGCTGTCTTTGTGTTTATCCCCAACAGTTAGCATAGGAAACGCTCAGCAACGTCTGTTGAGTGAATGACTGATTGTATGAACGAATGAAAGTGCATCTAAATAGGGGAGTAGAATTCATTTGAGTTTGTTTCCAGCTTAATGCCTTTGAAAAGAATCCAGTGTCTAGTGGGGATTTTTCCATTTTCCTTAGCAGTCACTCCCTATTATATGCATGGCCAGTTTGATACCCAAAATGTGGTTGTATTGAAATCCACTTCAGGGAGTTAAAAAAGAAATGTTTTTATTTCAAAGGAATGGGCTAGTTTGCTCCTTGCAGGCTTCCTGGCATCTTTCTTTCTATGCACTCTTTTCACTCTGCCCAGTCTTCAATCAAATTCTCCGGCCGGGTCTGCTGTAAACAATGATTTGGTGAGCGGTTGTGTGTTCTCTGCAGTGAAAACCCGCCTTGTTTTCTGTTGCTAGGCAACCCCATTCCAGCTGCCCTTGAAGAAATGCGCGGTGGTGGGAAATGGTGGGATTCTGAAGAAGAGTGGCTGTGGCCGTCAAATAGATGAAGCAGATTTTGTCATGCGGTAAGAGAGAGCTCCCACAGCGCGGCCTCCGCCTTCTCTCCTCTCCCTCACCCCTCCCGCCAGCCCCGGGGCCTTTGGCGACCAGTCACTGGTGATTAATCAGCTGTAGCTTCTCTTCAACTTCCCTCCAGGTTCACATACAAGTGAGTTGAGGAGAGGGCCAGGGGAACCAGGGAACAGGCCCCAAGAAAGCACAAAGAAAAGAAACACTCAGAGGCCAAGGGGAGATACCCAAAGTGGAAACACTCATCTTATTTTAGATGATACAGTTGGGTGACTCCAACTTTAAAACTTGTCCTTAAGACGAATTCTCAATGAATAAATGATTTCATTTCATTCTGCACACTTTGCTGCTTTGTTTTTCACAAAAGCATTTGGAAGTAGTGAGTGGAATTCGAAGAGGCAGTGGATCTGTGCAGTACTAGGAAAACTGGAAGGAAGGAGGGGGAATACATTTTGAGCAAGGTGGCAGCTTAGTAAGGGGACTGAGTGGAGTGGTGATGTGATGTCGCTTGTACTGGAAAACAGGAGGTTCCTGCAGGGGTGTGTAAGGGGACTGCTAGGACAACCCAGCCGAGGATAGAGACCGTGACACTGAAATGGTGCCAACCTGCACCACTGGGTGATTTTGACCAGAAGGAAAGACAGTGAGTGATCAGATGGACACAGGCTTAGGATTGTCTGGGGGAGAGGGGAGAAGGGTGAGGAGGGACAGCATGGCTGGAGAGAGCTTTGGAATCTGAGCTGGAAGGAAGTTGGCCCTGAGAGGCATGGAGAAAGGAAGGGGTGCAATGGGGCCATATGACAAGGCCATTCAGAGCTGAGGGAGTGGAAGTGGGAAAGATAAAAGAAGATGGAAAAATGAGAGTTAGTGTCAAAGAATGGCTCGCTGGAACATGTGACTTCTTAAGAATCTGACGTCGGCTTCTCTGGGATGACCAGATATGTTATAGACAAAGAGGACACTTGTTACTGAAGAAATGTAGGAGCTTGGAGGCTACTCTGGGGAGTGTCTTACACGATGGCCCCAAAGTCTCCTTGAAGTGGGAATAAGTGAGACATTGATGCTTTGTGTTGGTCGCTCAGTTGTGTCTGACTGTGGACTGCCAGACTCCTCTGCCCATGGGAATTCTTCAGGCAAGAATAGTAGAGTGGGTTACCACTTCCTTCTCCAGAGGATCATCTCAGCCCAGGGATTGAACCTGGGTCTCTTGCATTGCAGGCAGATTTTTTACCTTCTGAGAAGGCTCTGGGGCCAGGACGACTGACTCTAAAGCAACACAGAGGGTGGAAAGCTGAAGTGGGGTGGAGGTTGGGGTTTTGTGTTCATTTTTAAGGATGATAAGGATAAATAAATAATGGTCCAGAGTGACAAAACAAACAAAAAAAGGTAGCTGAGGGAACACTTAGCCCCCTCTGGACTCTGAGCTAAGCGGAGTAGGGGAGAGTAAAGCTTGTCTGAGAGTATATCAAGGAAGCCATTTCAAGGGGAGGGTCAGGTTCCTTCTGAGAGAGCAAGGGTTGGGCTCCTCAGAAGACTTTATCTCACTGGTGAAGCCTGGGGCAGAGGGGGAATCCTTTTGTATCTTTCCTTTGTGGAGGTACCCTGCCCTAGTTTTTCCAGTGTGAGACTGTTTTCCTCTCCACTGTAATGATTAATTTTTGCAATAAAAATAGAAGACAAGAAAGATTAAAAAAATAGAAGAGAGGAGAAGAGAAAAATGTAGTTCTCTTAATTCAGGTCAACATCTGCTTAGTGAGTATCTGATCTGTACTGGGTCTTCACTGGGGTTGGAAATGGTATGTTGGACAGGTCCATCATGGACTTAGAATCTGGAGCTGTGTCATTGCTGAAGTCAGGGTGGCTCAGAGGTAAACGATGAGTGACTGGGGTCCTTCTGTGGGGAAGGGTTGTCTGGATGGAGCCCTCTGTCCATTCCACTCTGGGTACAGGCCGGCCTTTCCAAGCTCTGATGTGGGAAGGACACCAAGGCTCCACAGGGTTGTGAGCCATGGGCAGAGCATGGTGAGATGGTAGCTATAGAAGCGGAGACGATCACCTGAAGAGCAGAGTAGAGGAGGAGAGCAGAGGCACTCCCTCCATGACACTGGCGTTAGGGGGGTGTCTGAGGGCAAAGAACCAGCCCTTGCCACAGACTCGCTCAGTGACCCACAGCGCACCATGGTAGCTTTGCTGCAGCTCAGCTTTCTGATAATCTTGCAGAGGTGGCTGCAGGCAATTCCCTAAGCCTTTCCATTGTGGAAACTCTGATTCTGTGATGTGACTATCACACAACTGTAACACATTCATGTAGTCTAGTTTGATTTTTCATATTGCTCTCGAGTATAAGTTGACTTGCTTTTTCCAGAAACTATGTAAGGAAGAAGTGGAAATATTATATTCACAGATTCAGGAAAGTTAATTGATTTTAAGATGTCTGAGTACAATGTAGAAGAAGGCGGTACAATAAATGTGTTTTCTTAAATTATTCCTGAGCACACATGTGTGTGGCACCACATTTAGGAAGATGGATATTTTTTAAAATTAATGTGTAGGAGATCAGTATTAAGCATCTTAGGGTGTTATCCATATTTATTTATTATAAATATACAAGACCACATTTGCATTGTATACAATCACTGTTGATATATTCACATTCAAAATTAATAAGTGCCTATGATTAGGGTGCACAGCACAGGATTGAACAATGTTCATGGGATGTTCATGGGATGTTCATGGGATGATGAGAGAGGTGAGGATTGAAAAGAATTCAAAGAAGGCAGCATCAAAACTAGAGGTGTGTGTGCATGTGCCTTTGATTCAATTTCAAGAATGGTGCCATTGTCATAAAACATTTGAATCTTTAAAAAGCTTTATTTATAGTTCATGGCAAATAGATGGGGAAACAATGGAAACAGTGACAGACTTTATTATTTTGGTCTCCAAAATCACCACAGATGGTGACTGCAGCCGTGAAATTAAACGACACTTGCTTCTTGGAAGAAAAGCTATGACCAACCTAGACAGCATATTAAAAAGCAGAGGCATTGCTTTGCCAACAAAGGTCCGTCTAGTCAAAGCTGTGGTTTTTCCAGTAGTCCTGTATGCATGTGAGAGTTGGACTATAAAGAAAGGTGAGCACCTAAGAATTGATGCTTTTGAACTGTGGTGTTGGAGAAGACTCTTGAGAGTCCCTTGGACGGCAAGGAGATCCCACCAGTCCATCCTAAAGGAGATCAGTCCTGAATACTCATTGGAAGGACTGATGCTGAAACTGAAACTCCACTACTTCGGCTACCTGATGGGAAGAACTGACTTATTGGAAAGACCCTGATGCTGGGAAAGATTGAAGGCAGGAGGAGAAGGGGACAACGGAGGATGAGATGGTTGTATGACATCACCGACTCGATGGACATGAGTTTGAGTAAGCTCATTGGTGATGGACAGGGAAGCTTGACGTGCTGCAGTCTGTGGGGTCACAAAGAGTTGGACACGACTGAATGACTGAACTGAATTGATAGTTTATGGGGCTTTCCCAGTGGCTCGGCAGGAAAGAATCTGCTTGCAGTGCAGGAGACATGGGAGACATGGGTTTGATCGCTGGGTCAGGAAGATCCTCTGGAGAAGGAAATGGCAATCCCCTCCAGTATTCTTGCCTGGAAAGTCCCAAAGACAGAGGAGCCTGGCAGGCTACAGTCCATGTGGTCACAAAGAGTTGGACACCACTGAGCGCACACACACACACACACACACAGACAAAGAATTTATAATATGGGAGTAATTAAATGTTGATTAATTGTAAATTATTCTTATTTGACCACTTATGGATCAATTTATACATGGTTGATTAATACACATTTTGGGGGCATCTTGAGAAAGTTGAGGTAATAGCATGTGTTCAAAATGAAACACTTAGTGAATATGATTAGAAACATGTATGTCTGACCCTAGACTGTAGGGTACATGGACCATTACAGTGAAAGACGAGATCCCCAAATAGCCTTACCTATACACAATGGTGTACCAGATTACAGCTCAAGATGTTTTCCAGAATTGTAACAATGCCATAATTTCCTTTGCTTGGACATTTTCAAACACGTCTTTTAATGCTAAAATATACCTTCCCATATTTCAAAGTAAACATTTGCTCTAAACATTTGTAACCAAAAGTGACACTTTAAAAAAATAATATTGTTAAATATCATTTATCTTGAAGTTCTGAAAGACAGAGGTAACAGTGATTATATCCTGGCAAGAAATTGGCTGGCTCAGGAATATGAGTGAAGACAATATAATTTTGGTGCTTGTGAATTATACTCAATTATATGTGTTTTATGTATTGAAGTATACATATAATTTAAAAAGGAATTTTAAAATGTATTCTATTCCATTCTACCCATTCCCCACCCATCTTCACTCCCCACTTCAAAGAATTTTCATTTCTCATCAATTCTGTGGTCACATCTTCTATGATCCTGGGCACAGTTACTAAGACACTTCAGCCAGTAATATCCATTCATTGTGCCAATAAACAATAAAGCAAAGTTTGAAGCACTTTTACACAATTATGCCTTATAAGAAACAATTTGATTGTATTAAATGTGCCTTTTATGTAAATCTATGTAATTATCAATTTAGGAGTTGAGCTAAAATTACAGTGTGCTTTTTTTTCCCTGGGAGCTGCAGGGAAGTATCATGAGCATTCATACTTGAAGACAAAGTTTACCCAGAAGAACAGTTATTTATACCAGAGTACAATGGCATTATTTTCCAGAAATGGATGTATAAAATATTATCCTTATTGTTTTAAACATTTCACTATGTTATAGAATTTGGCATTTAGTCTCTGGAAGTGTATTTCTGAGGTTTTGCTTTGTAATAGGAGGTGTCTGTATAGTCAAAGGTGAGATTTTTCCAGTAGTCATGTATGAATGTGAAAGTTGGACCATAAAGAAGGCTGAGCGCTGAAGAGTTGATGCTTTCAAACTATGGTGTTGGAGAAGACTCTTGAGAGTCCGTTGGACAGCAGGGAGATCAAACTAGTCAATCCTAAAGGAAATCAACCCTGAATATTCATTGGAAGGATGGATGCTGAAGCTCCAGTAGTTTGGCCACCTGATGCATAGAGCTGACTGATTGGAAAAGACCCTGATGCTGGTCAAGATTGAAGGCAGGGAAGGGGATGACAGAGGATGAGATGGCTGGATGGCATCACCGACTCAATGGACAGGAGTTTGAGCAAACTCTGGGAGATGATGAAAGACAGGGAAGCCTGGTGTGCTGTAGTCCATGGGGTCACAAAGAGTCTGACATGACTGAGCAAGTGGACAACAAAGGAGGTATGAAGGGATCCAGACATATGAGCCATGGATCAACCTACAAGGAACACATGGAAAAACAAAGTTGTTATCCATGAACACCAACTCCTTTCATTTACTGATGATAGAATAGGTTGACTGCACTTTCTAGCAATAGAGTTTACAGTTTTAATATAGTGAGATTGATTCTCAAATGTTATGAAGGGCCATCAAGATCGAAGGGGAAGTGATAAATTAGGAGTTTGGAATTAACATACACACACTACTATATATAAAATAGTCAACTAAGAAGGACCTACTGTATAGCACAGGGAATTATACTCAATATTCTGTCATAACCTAAGAATTTGAAAAAGAATGGAAATATGTCAATATATATGTATAACTGATTCACTTTGCTGTAAACACTTGAAATTAACAGAACATTGTAAATCAACTATATTCCAATAAAAACTAAAAAAAACTAAGTAAATAATTATATTCATCCAAGAAAAGAGAGAAAAAGGTGCTCAAATTCTAGCCTGTGTTTTATCCTGGGAGTTCTGTTCATCTTAGCAGAGATCAGTTGAATCCCAAGGTCAGCACCATGGTCAGATGAGCCTGGCCATTATGAGTAAGCTCATTCCCCAGCACAGCCCTCAGAAACCGCATGGATGTGATGGGACCGTTAGACTGTGGATGCCTCAAGTAGGCTCTGAGACCCGGCTTCCCCCAGGCTTCTCACAATGCCCATTGTGTTTGTTTTCAATGGGCACTCAGCGAAAGTCACCAACTGGCTGACTCATTACTCTGTGGGGAGCTGTCAGAAGAATCAGGATCTTATTACCAAAGAGCAGATGAAAGGAAGATTCCCAATCAAGTGAGACAAATTTCTACCTCAGATGCCCTGATGTGGTGGGAGTCACGGGGGTAAATACAAGAAAACATCAAGGAACTTGTGCTAATCAGCTGAGTCGATTCTGGACACCCCCATGTCCTGGAGAAAATTTGTCCAGGAAATTTTAATAGTTGGGAAATGGCTGAGGCCTTGATATTTGTAAGATCTCTAACAACAAATAAATGATTCTTTACTTGGCTGAAATAATACAAAGTTAGAGGTGCTCTGATGGTTGGAGTCAACTTAGAGATATGGCTAGAGAGGAGAAATCAGTACTCAGTAATAAAAGAAAAATCCAGTGGAAGCTATAGACTTATTTGGGGTGGTCATAAATAATAAATATGTATTTAGTTATATTTATTTGATCATGGCAACCCACTCCAGTATTTTTGGGGCCTCCCTGGTGGCTCAGTGATAAGGAATCTGCCTGCCTACAGTGCAGGAGACTCGAGTTCCATCCTTGGGTTGGGAAGGTACCCTGGAGGAGGTAATGGCTACACACTCCAGTATTGTTGCCTAGAGAATTTCATGGATGGGGGAGCCTGGCAGGCTACAGCCCATGGGGTTGCAAAGAGTCAGACATGATGGAGTGACAAACTGAGTTACCAAGATATGATGTTTCTGATATGGAATATTTTTGAGCTTTTGCTATGTGTGAGGCATCAAGGTAGGGACTTTTTCATACATTTCTTACTTTAATCCTTACACCCAGCTTATTGAAGGAAAAGTCATTATCTTCATTTTGTAATGGGGAAACTGAGGCAGATGTCATAACTTGGGTAACAGCCCGCTAGTAGAAAACCATGAGATTGGATTTGCAGTTGCAGCATTTTCCATTGTAAGCATTCATAAGACATTGCAGTCAAGGAGAGCACCCAGGGCAGGGTGTTGTGTGTGGGAGGGAGGAGGGGCTATTTCTGTCACCTGCACTCTTTCCCTTGTTTAGACTGGGATGGTGGAGAATCACTGCATTTTTTTGAATGACAAAACATTTTCACTGGAAGTCAACCATACGTTGGTCATGCATGCACTGATTTAGGTGGCAGAGTTTGCCTCAAATGTACTCATAATTTAGAATTCGGGAAAAGAATGAGAAACACAAGCAAATGCAATTCTTCCGTTTCTCTTGAGGCTTGTTGGTATCCACAGAGAGGACTGTAGGTCCTGTATCTTCTAGCACAGGGATCCCCACCCTCTGGGATCTAATGCCTCATGATCTGAGGTAAAGCTGATGTAATAATAATAGAAATAAAGTGCACAAAGTGTAATGTGCTTGAATCATCTTGAGACCCTCCCTCCCACCCAGTTCGTGAGAAAGTTGTCTTCCATGAAAATCAGCCCTGGACCCAAAAAGGTTGGGGACCACTGCCCAGGGGCCACACCCCTAAATGCTCATTTCAAGTCTAATGCACCCTGACTTCTCACCTCAAAAATATTTTGAATGGAATAAATTCACTCTAGTTGTATCTTTCCTTTAGTAGATTCCTTACCTCTCTCGCTGACATTTTCTTTCTTCTAACACAGAAATAGTTTTTATGACAACATTCTGAAGATTCTGTAATAGTCCTCTAACATCTATTAAAAGGAAGAGGTGACAAAAATCATTTATTTGTGAATTGAGCTAGACTTAGTAAATTCCTATTTGCCATGATAGTTGACTTGTTTTAAAAGTATGTAAATCATTCTGAAGTGCTTGTTTTTGTTTTTCTAGATGCAATCTTCCTCCTTTGTCAAGTGAATACACTAAGGATGTTGGATCCAAAAGTCATTTAGTGACAGCTAACCCCAGCATAATTCGACAAAGGTAAGAATTTATGATTTCTGCTTGTGAGGAATTAGAAAGAAGGCTTTCAGGATATTTAACATCTTAAAGACAGTGAACATAAATCAGCTTGGGAAACAAAGACAAAAACCATCTGGACAGGCAGGAAGGATGAAGGAGGGAATTGTAAATAAACTAGGCAGGATTAAGGGAATCCAAACACTGTTTCATGCTTCTGCTGGGTTTCTGTTTTTTGCCTTTAGAGATGGTAAAAAATAACATGCGAATCCACCGTTTTTGCTCAAAGAAGTAATAATATATCATGTTTACTCATTACTACTACTTTCCAACTTGTTGGCTTCAGTCCCAACTCATTGATTGGCATTGATTTGTGAACTGAAATCAGATCAGTTTTATTAAAGACAAAGAAATGACCACTTTGCTGCATCTGCATGCATGAAAATAGCAATATTGTGAGAGTGTACAAGAATGTGTGATTATATGATAATACAATATAGTACATCAAATGATATCCAGTCAGATTTGGGGGAAGAGATGGGAAATTCCTGCTCTAGTATCGATTCCAGAAATCTTGGCAGCTGCTGTGGGAGCTTTTGGGGGTCAGTCTCTATCTGATGAAGCCCAGCGGTGAGCCGTGAGCTGTTTTTCCAAGGACTGCTCATGTGGAGATTCTTGATCTCTGTGAAAAGAAGACTTGAGCATCACCTTTACGCTGTTTCATGTACACCAGCAATTAAGGGTAAAATATCCAGACAGTCTGGGTGCAGGCACTTGTCACCTAAGGAAGTCTTATCCGAGTGAATAGCACTTGAGTGTCACTTGGTAAACAATGCTGCGCTCCTTGTTTCGGTTCTGAAGTAAGTATTCCCATAAAATAGATGTTCAGAAACACAACCAAACAACTTTTAATTTGACAGATACCATGAAATTACACTTCCAGAATGTACCATTTAATTCCTCTTCGATAATGCATCAGACTGCCTGTTTCCCAGTATTGAAAACATTATGTGCTATTCATCTTTTCTTGTTGGTTTGTTGAGTTAAAAATGATACATGATTTTTTACTTCATATGCGTTGTTTTCTGAATACAAGAAAGCTGAGTGGGTGTTGACTCTGTATTTTTTATTCTGTAAATTACCTGTATTTTTTGCTAATTTTGTGCTTTTTTCTTTTTAAAAACTATTTTCCTGTTGATTTATACAAACGGTTTATATTATGTATATAGCAAATATTAATGTTTTCTTCTAACCTGACACATATTGTTTAGCTTATGTTCTGTCAGAATTCAACATTTCTATACAGTGAAATTTATTAGTCTTTTTCTTTAAAAAATTTTTCTGTAGAGAGTCTTCCTTACCACATCCACTTCAATGAGAAAATATTATCCTAATATTTTTTAATTTATTAATTATTGCTAGTATTTTAGTGCATTTATAGTTTCACTTTTATATTAAGAAATTTAATCCATTTGAATATCTTTATTTTTATAACAATGATCTTAATTTTCTCAATAAAAATATATGATCATTATAAAAAATTAAAAGAGAAAAATAAGAAAAAGATGGTAACAAAAAATTTACCCCAAACCTCACCATTTGTAGATAACTATAATTAACATGAGGTGAACTTTTTTCAGGTATTTCTTAGATTCTTCAGAACTTTGAGTGTACTGTTTCATTTCACTCAAAGTTGCCAGTCAGAAACCTAATAGAAATTTATTCATTTTTTGTTTGAGGGAAATCTTTATCTCCTCCACTAAAGTTTTTATACATTTCCTTATCTCATTGAAATTCAGAAAGTTTACCAAGACATGTTTTATCTTAGAGTGGGTCTTTTTTAATTAATGTTGCTTGACGCACTAATGGAGTTCCTTTGAGTTGGAAGACGTGGGATGTAGTGGTTAGGAGTCTGTCCACTAAAGCGTGACGATTCAGGTTGCATTTCCCTCTCACCCACTCACAGCTGTGTGAGCCTGACGGAGTTACTTAACAGTTTCTCCTTCAGTTTTCTCATCTATAAAGCAAGGATAGTAATTCTTACATAATAGATATAATGAATTAAACTATGTATATATGTATATGGTAAGTATGTGGGTATATCTGTATCAATATATTATATATGCTTATTTATGCCTGCTATATGTAAGCAATATATAAATGTTAGTTATCATTAGTATTGTTTTTCGTGTTTGTGAGCATTCTTTCAGATGCCTGATAATGTCTTCTTCTCCATTATGTTTGCTCTCTCTTTCTAGTCCTCCTATTAGGTGGATATTAGAACTTCTAGGCGTATTACCATTATTTGTAGCTCTTTCCTTGTACTGTGTAGCTTTGTGTGTGTATACGTGTGTGTGTGTGTGTGTGTGTGTGTGTATTATGTCCCAAGTACTGTAGTTGTGTTCATTCTGCTATGTAGTCTACTACTTCCATTTTTTAATTGTGTTTTTGTTTTTCATGGGCCAAATTATTTTTCCGTAGCATTTTTTATGGCTATAATGTCCTCTTAGTTATCATCAAGACAACTTTTGTGTTTTTGTTCTTTCTATATGCAGATTATTCCTCCTATTTTTTTGGATTTAATGCTACATGGGTGATTTGACATTTTCTAAAATTTATACTTTAATTTTCTGTTCATTTTTATATGATACGCCTTTTTGTTGGTGGTGTATATAGATGTATTATTTTCATAATAAATAGTTGGTTTTAAAAATATCACTGAAAACCAAAAGTGCCAGTCAAATTTATGAGTTAGTAACTTAACTGAATTTCCCCAAATTAGTGCTCTGTATTATTTTTAGTGTGATTTGTTTGTTGACATAGCTAATGTTGTATAGCAAGGAATTAGTAAGAGTAAGAAAATGAAACATTTCTATTTTATAGTTTAGTTACTGACCCTCACTCAGTCTTGGTTTTCTGTGGTTATTTTATTTTTGAGGGGAATGAGAGGTCTGATCAGCAAAATATTAGAAAATCACCAGTGATGATGGTGATGTCTCTTTAATTCAATTAAGTGGATTGAGGTTCTGGGAAAATTGAGAAGGATTCATATCAGATACAAGAGAATGAGCAAAAGATCAAGAGAATACTTGCAGAATTATTTTTCTTTGCTTATTTAAATTTTTAAAAATAATTTCAGATTCACAAGAAGTTGTAAAACAAACAAAAAATATGTAGGCAAGTCCTTTATACTCTTCAACCAGTTTACCCCAATGGTAGTGTCTTGTATAACTGCAGTATAATACTTTAACTCTCATTTTGAGTAGGAAATAAAATCACTTTTAAGAACAAATAAATGTTCTTATGAAGGGGAATGAAACATTCAGTTCATTATATTGAAGGGTAAAATATTCTATTTTTCTACCTGAATATGTGGAATTGGTGATAAGATTTTTAACAGCATGTGAAAAAGAGTATTTATCTAGAACAAGACGTAGAGCAAGATGAGAGATTGAGATGGTGATTTTGAGAAATGTTTTAACTACAGCAGGAGAAAGTAAAGTATTTCTTTCCTTTAAACACAATAATTAACTGTTTAAAAGGAAAAAATTTAATATAAATAATTAATACCAGGCAAGCAAGAGCCGTTACGATTAGTTTCGGGTCAACATTTAGTCAGTGTTTTGGCATGCCAGGTTCTGTGTTCTTTATGTGCTTTGCTTCATTTAATCCTCAGAATAATCCTAATAAGGAAGTATCTTAATGTGTGCTTTTACGGAAAACAAGATGTAAATTTTGTCATCTGCTCACGTTCACAGCTGCTACTCATCAGTCTGGGACCTCACCCAGACTTGTCTCAATCCAAAGTCACTCTTAACCAGTGACCATTGCACACCTGATCTTTCCAGATGAGCCATATATTGCGCAAGGAGACAATTGAGTTTTCACAAGTGATGTCCTTTTGGAAAAGGGAGTGAAAGTTTTCATTGAACAAAATGTATTCAATGTTGCAAGGTTTTTGAAGACAAAATCAAAATGCATACAGCAATTGCATTTTGTGAAATAAGGAAAAACATACCACTTACAATAATATTAGAGAATTTTATATACTTAACAATTAGCCAATAGGCATTCCTCGATGGTCCAGTGGCTGGGAGTTGGCACCTTCACTGTCGGTACCGAGTTCAATTCCTTCTCAGGGAACTAAGATCCTATATGCCGCGACTAAGAGTTTGCATGCTGCAACCAAAGATCTTGCATGCCACAACCAGGATGGAAGATCCCCCGTGACCCAGCTAAGACCCAGCACAGCCAAATAAATAAATACACGTTTTTTAATAGAAATTTTCACTCAGTAAGAAGGAGCTCTGCTATAGCCTTTGTCAGGATATCTTGTCCAGCATACATTCTTATTTTTAAAAAACAGCTTTATTGAGGCACAATTTATATACCCCCAAAACTGCATATGTTTATTGTGTACAGTTTGATGAGCCTGGGCATATGCAAACATCCATGATACTATCACCATCATTAAGGTAATAAACATAGCCATCACCTCCTAAAATTTCCTTGTGTCCTTTTTTTTATTTTTTTGAGTGTGTGGTAAAAATAATAACACTTAACGTGAAATCTGTTAACAAATTGTTGTTCAATGGGTAGAAAGTGAACTCCTTTTGACAGCACCCAGAATGCAGGGATTAGTCAAGGTGTCTGGGACACAGATTAGAAAGGGCTCTGCAGTTGCAGTCGCCCTCTGGACTGCACCTTAGTGGCCTAGGAGAGGTGAGGTTATTCTAATGTGGCAGCAGGGTCTGTTGGATTTTTAGACCCATTGCTGTCATCATCTTCTTTCCTTTGCTGGGTCTTGCAGGTAGAGGCAGTAAGGATCTCTTCATGAATTTGCTCTTCATTAACATATACCAGCTCTAACCCATTGGTCTGCAAACATTTTTGTCAAATACTCTTTAAAAGAACTAAGAGAGGTTCAAGAGGGAGGGTGTATTACATATATCTATGGTTGATTCATGTTGATACATAGCAGAAACAGCATTAATATAGCATTAATATTGTAAAGCAATCATCCTCCAATTAAAAATAAATAATATTTTTAAAATATAATTTTTTAAATCCAATAGTATTTCCTTCATCTTTTAAAAGTTACCTAATATTTTTGGCATAAAGTTAAATTGTTGCCAAGTATGTACTTTTAGACCATGCTGCATTGTGCATGTTTAAATATATGGTTACAAAATCTCCGAAGTGCAGTGTGGATTTAACTTTTTGTATGCTACATGTCCTTAGAGCAAAGCCAAAGCTCTTTGTCAAATTGATTCATTAAGTTGAGTTGGCTTTCTGTCAGAAAAAAAAACTGACTACCTTCTATTCAGTTAAGTGTTAACATATAACACCTTATATGGTTACAAGGTTAGCATTTAACCTCCCTTCTGAATTCTAATTATTCAACATATAAATAAGGTTATAGAAATTGCCAAAAATTGTCCCCCAGATAAAATAAGGCACAGCCTCTTTCTATTTCTTATAAAGATCTTTTTGCCTTTTCTCAGAGGACACTCTTTCAGAAGCTATGTACCTTACCAATATTTCTTTCCTGGGTGACCAGCTGGTGTTTGCACTCTGGGACAATGCATCATCATAATATTTGAGATAATAGGAGATATGTCTTTCTTTTGTGAAGTGGAAAAGGGAAAATTATGAAAGTGGAGTTTGGAAAATAGCTGTTTAGACCATCAGATTAGTCTTGAGTAAATGTTTTCAAAAAACATGTATGTAGAGGTTGAGGTTTAAAAATTCATGGCGGGGAGGGGGTGTTAATATGGGAGCTTTACAGGAACAGAGTTGCAGAGGTGTTCATTCGACAAATATAGTTTGAAATCTACTCTGGGACAGAATATACAGAGGTGAAGAAGATGGACAACTTATACCCTGAAGTTACTCCCAATTAAGAGATATTCTGTGGTCTAAGTGTCCATAAGGGGCTTAAGGGGATCTCTGAACACCTTTTGAAGTTTATTTTAACAATTTATGTGTATGTATTATATATTATTTATCAGCTTTTTGAAGGTTTCCATTACTCTTAATCGGTTTAAAATTCACTGGCCTAAACTGAGTCATTTTATCCTAACATGATATAAAAGGAGAGATTATAGTTCTCAAAGCTTGTTTCTCAGTTTCTGAATAGAATTGAAAACTCAGCCATTTTGCCCATAACAGAAGGTCAATACATATTTGGGCCAATGATGGTTAAACAAATAAAAACTGGAACTTAATTGATTGCTTTATTATGATATTAAGAATTCACTTTTGAACTTTGAGACTTCAACTTGGGAAGTTATTATTTGCAGCCACAAAAAAGAGCAGCAATGTTCTGTTTGTGTGTTTCCATGTAGGCATAATAGAGACAGTAGTATCAGGGTGAACAGCTTGGGGTCACTAATTGTTTATCTTTGCTTTTGAGATCTCAGCAAATATATATGGGCTTCCCTGGTGGCTCAATGGTAAAAAAATCTGCCTGCCAATGCAGGAGATGCAGGTTTGATCCCTGGGCCAGGAAGATCCTTTGGAGAAGAGAATGACAACCCACTCCAATATTCTTGCCTGGAGAATCCCGTGGACAGAGGAGTCTGGAGGTCTACAGTCCATGGGATCCAATGGTTATCACCTCTAATTTTACTCAAAGCAGTTGGGATTATGGAGATATTATCTGGGAGAACAATTATTTGTTTTATTGAAGTACTTTTTAAAAAATAATTTGAGCTTTGAGGAAAATGACTTGGGTCCAGAAAAGGTTATAGCAACTTCTGTTTAATATTTTATATGACTCATGCCCCAGACTGTGTTCCTAAAATGTCCTCGTCTCTTCTGTCAGCTGACTTCTTTTTCCTTTTCTCTCCAAACTTAGAGCAACTTATCAGTGTTTGCACCAAGTTTTGGCAGTCACTGATAGCCATTCTGTCTTAACATCTGCCATGATGTAAGGGAATTTAAAAGACAGATGCTAAAACTGGAACTACAGAGAACAAACAGAAGACAGAGAAGAAACACCTCTGAAAGGGTGTAGATCTGTATGGGGTTTCAAACAGACATAAGCTGTTAAGAAAACATTGAAATTAGCAATATTGAGAGTCCTCAGAGATTAAAAAATAAATAAATAAAAATTGTGGATAAACATGCCTGAGAACTTACTGAAATTTTCCGATGCAATATATTACTAAGTATGAAATTCTTATAGAAAAAAAAATGAGTTAAAAGTCAGTAGTAAAACATGAAAAGTACATAGATAGCTTTAAAAAAACCAAATAGGAATTTTAGAAATGAAAATATAATTGTTGAGATGAACAGACATCAGATTAGACATACCTGAAGAGAGTATCAGTGAACTGGGAGATAGAGCAGATAATTTGCTGGATACGAGATATGCTAGAAAATATGCTAGATTTGCTAGAAAATATGAAGATAAGACAAAGAAACTTGGATGATTAAATAGAAGTTGCTCAGTCATCTCCAACTATTTGGGACCCCATGGACTGCAGCCTGCCAGGCTCCTCCATCCCTGGGATTTTCCAGGCAAGCATACTGTAGTGGGTTGCCATTTCCTTTTCTAGGGTATCTTCCTGACCCAGGGATTGAACCGTGGTCTCCTGCATCATAGGCAGACTCTACCATCTAAGCCACCAAGGAGGATGGAATGAGAAGGCCTAAAATCCAATCTTTATTTAAATGGAATTGTGGAATTATAAAATAGAGGTGCAATGCAAGAGACCGGAATTCAATCTCTGGATCAGGAAGATCCCCTGGAGAAGCGAATGACTATCCATTCCAATATTCTTGTCTGGAGAATTCCACGGACAGAAGAGTCTGGCCATCTACAGTCATGGGGTCTCAAAGAGTTGGACATGACTAAGCAACTAACACTTTCACTACTTTCAATGGCTGAGACATCTTCAGAATTAAAGAATAATATACTCCGTAAATAGAGAAAGCAAGGTATCAAACATGGGTGAAATTAAAATTAAAATTAAAAATGCAATTCAGTAAAATTGAACTAAAGATAATAAGAAGCTTTTAAAAGCAGCTAGAGGAAAAAAGACATTATCTGCAAAAGAATGATTAGACTAAAAACAGACTTCTTCCAACAGTCAATGGAAGTCAGAAGACAGTGGGACAAGATCTTCCAAGTGCTGAAGCAAACCTTCACTGAAAGAAATTCTAAAGATTGTATCTCAGGAAAAAGGAATGTTACTTCAGAAGGAAAATTTGAGATGCAAAGAAGTTGGTAAACATATAAACAGATCTAAACAAACCTCACCTGCATGAAGTAATAATTATATGTTATCTTTACATATGATATGTAGAAGCCACAGATATGGAGAGCCTAGTTTAAGGGATGTGAGCATCCATGGACTGGGTCCTGGAACCAAGGGATGACTGTACTGGAAAATAGCATCACTTAAATTGAGGAGAGATTGATGTTTTTTTTAACTCTTGTTTCAGTTTTTGTTGCTCAATAGCAAGTAATTCTCCATGGCTTAAACAACAGTTGTTTTATTGTCTTTCACAGTTTCTGTGGGTCAGGAATTCAGGAAGGACCAGGCTCAGGAGATCTGATGCATCAAATCAACTTCAGAGGGTGGCTGGAGTTGAAATGGTGAAGAATTGGAGCAGCTGGGATAGGCTGGGCATCTCTCTTTCTCCTTGTGGTCTCAGGAATCTCTTTGTGGTCACTCACAGCATGCTCACTCAGGATAGTTGCACTGTTTATATGGTAGTGGGCTTCCACCAAAGCTAGTATCCAGAAAGAACATGGCAGGCAGAAGTCATGGTGTTTTTATGACCTCACATTGGAATGACGTATAGGTCAGTTCCATCACACTTTTTAGGTTGAGGCAACCACAAAGACCCATCCAGGGTTGAGGCAGAAGAGTCCTGGCACAGATCCTCCTGATATTAGGAGAAGTGCCAAAGTCACATTGTTAAAAGAATATGACTTCCTTCGTGGTCCAGTGGTGGGGTCTGTCTGCCAAAGCAGGGCATGCTCAGGTCTGGTAGGATCCCACATTCTGCGTGGAACAACTAAGACCTTTTGCTGGAACTACTGAGCCTGTGCTCTAGCCCCTGTGCTCCTCAACAAGAGAAGCCACTGCAATGAGAAACTCACGCACTGCAACTAGAGAAAGCCCATGTGTGGCAACGAAGACCCAGTGCAGCCCCCTCCCCCCAAAAAAGAATATGTATGCTGCTGTGCTTAGCCACTCAGTCATGTCTGACTCTTTGTGACCCCATGGGCAGAGGAACCTGGAAGGCTACAGTCCGTGGGGATTCTCCAGGCAAGAATACTGGAGTAGGTTGCCATGGCCTTCTCCTGAGAATGTTCCCAACCCGGGGATCGAACCCAAGTATCCTGCATTGCAGGCAGATTCTTTACCAGCTGAGCCACAAGGGAATCCTTGTGTATGCTAAATCATCTTTGGACAATGTAATCTGCTACTGTCTGCCTTATGTCACAACAATTCATATCCCTCGACCATTCAGAATAAACTTAACTCCTCCATGAAGAGTACCAAGACTTACTTCATCACAGCATCAGTTTCAAGTCCCAGGATCTCCAAAGAGTTGAAAGAAGGAGCAGCAACAATAACAGAAACCCAAAAAAGAATAACTTGAAAACAAAAGTACAACAAAGGGGATCCAAAAAGCTAAAATCAATTCTCTGAAAAGTTGACAAAAATTACTTAGACATTTTATCATTTTTCTACAAATCTATCCTAAAAACAAAGAGAAAAATCTCTAGTGTGTGCAAGCACATATATCATGTTGTAAGTAATTTGAAAATAGTTGCACTCTTTAGATATCCAAAAATATACCAATAGTTTTGTAACTTGTGTCCATGTTGATGGAATATTATGCAGTGATGTTATGGAATAATGTTCATGAATAATTTTAGCAAATGGTAAAATGCTTATTTAAGTGAAAAATAAATATATAAATGCATTGCTTCAATTATATAAAATTACATGCCTAAGGAGATAAATCAACATTTTCTGATTTTGCTGCAAAGGTTTATAATAGGAAAAAATCTTTAAAAAGAAAGCCTAGTTGTTTTACATTATCTCCTAATATTAACTCATTTTGATGATATAGTAGCTCCTCCAACAATAGAGGAACAAACAATAGAATGAAGCCCTGATTTTCTTTGTGTGTGTGTGTGTGTGTTCCTGCTTTTCCAGATCTAAGTGGGATTGACTTGATCCCCAAATTTTATATACCAAATTCCGAATGTTAGAACATTCTATGCATCTTTTTGGGGAACATTGTACCAGGAGCAGCAGAAGTGAGCCTGGCAATAAGAACCCAGCTCCTGACATGGAGTAGTTATCACATCAATGTCCATTTGTTTCTTCTCTTTCTCTTTCCCTCTTGTTGTTGTTGTTCAGTCGCTAAGTCGTGTCCAACTTTTCGTAACCCCATGGACTGCAGCATTCTTTCCATCTATGAAGTTCTGATCCTCAGAATTAAGTAGCTGGTCAGATCAAATGTAACTGTAAAAAGAATAATTAGTACTTAATGAGTAAATAAATATTGAAGTAACCTAAATTCTCATGATGCTTTCATGCAGGTCCACTGAGAGTAGGTTACACTTCAGTGAGAAACCTTAAGGGGTTGACCCAGCAGAGTTACTAAGTTTATATTTACTTGCAACATGTTGAATTATAAGAACATGCCTCTGTAAGTTTTTATTACTAAATTGCTTTCATTTGTTTAGTAGAACTTTTAAAAAATAAGAAGTCTATTCTTTGATTGACCCTATAAATTGTGATATGCATTTTAACTTAAACGGTGTCTGGATATGCTCTCATATCTGATCTCTGTATGACTCACACCTGCACACACAACCACAGCCCATGAGAACAGGCATCTTAAGGATCAGAGTCATGATGTAAATTATTGACGTGGGAGGAATGTACACTTGTGAGAGAGAGAACATATTTGATAAATATGATCCTTGGTGGCTCAGACAGTAAAGAATCCACCTGCAATGCAGGAGACACAAACCCTGGGTTCGGAAGATCCTCTAAAGAAGGGAATGGCAAGCCACTCCAGGATTCTTGCCTGAAGAATTCTATGGACAGAGGAGCCTGGTGGGGCTATAGTCCATGGGGTTGCAGAGAGTCATATACAACTGAGCTCCTAACGTGCATGCGTGCACATACACACACACACACACACACACACACTGCAAGTACTAATGAAGGGAAGGGTGAAAAAAAAGGGATACACACAAGATAAAATAATTGATCAGAGGAGTCCAATTTCATATTATACCATTAGTGAAACTGAGCTGCCTTTTACAGTCTCTGGTGACCAGTTAGAAGCTGAGGCAGAGTTGACACTGCCTAAGTAGGGTTTGTGCATTGTGGGTCCTGCATGTTAAGTTTGGTTGACATTTAAAATATAACCAAAATGTTGGAGTGTCTATTGTGTATAAAGGAAGGCATGGAAACAGCAATGAGTTGCCAATTTGATTTATAAACAAGTTATTTCAGAGAAATGCTGAAAGCAACTCTATATTTTCTTGTAAGGCCGCAAAATGAAGCAAAGGAAGAAAATACCCACAAGTAGATGAAACTGTATTATAAATAGTTACAAAGATGGGTGCAAAATGATTGTCTCCGTATCAAATGTCAAACAGTGCAAAGTGAAAGTAGGAAAAATTGCTGGTTCCTTTTTGTGTTGCCTGTGTGTGCTCAATTGTGTCCAACTCTTTGCAACCCTATGGACTGTAGCCCGCTGGGCTCCCCAGTTTCTTAGAATGGATCAAGGAAATGTCTAAGTGAGGAAGTTCGGCTAGTGGCAACTTCTCTGGTGGTCCAGTGGTTAAGACTCCATGCTGCCAATGCAGCGGGTACAGGTTTGATCCCTGATCAGGGTGCTAAGACCCCACCTGCTGCATGCCTAAAAGATTTAAAAAAAAAAAAAAGAGGCTAGTGCAGGGCTATCTGTAGCACTGTTGTAGAATCATTGAGTTGTAGTTTCATTGCAGTATTCTTTTTTGTGTGTATTATTGTTAAATACTATAATAACATCTCAGATCTGATGAAATACTATTTCTTTTATATAAATAATACCTGCTAATTACTGAGAAATAAAAATTATTAGGTAGAAGGAAAGAATAAATGGAGGAAGAGTGACCCATACCAGAAAGAAACACTAACCATTGCATAACCATTAGGTATATAGGACTGACCCATGGAGAGGCTGGTAAGACAAGTATTAGCATTATCCTGATTTTTCAATGACAGGCAAGTGAAGAGATTGGCTTCAATCAAATATTGTGTCGAATTGGCTTGAACCTAGGACTTTGGACTCCTTTCTTTTCCTGGAGAGTAGTTGGAGAACTATCACCTAGGGGTTTATAGTTGCTATCACAGCTTATATTTAATTGTTATCTCTGGGAGATGAGGGAATAGAAAACTCCAAGAGGCTAGGAAGGAGTTTACCATTTAAAAGGGAAAGGGAGAATTTTTGATTAGGAAACAATTGGGTGAAACTCCTGAGGACATTAAAAAAAGTGATTTATGCATTTGTAATACTACATACTGCAGCCAAGAAATTAAAAGATCCTTTCTCCTTGGAAGAAAAGCTATGACAAACCTAGAGTGAGTGAGTGAAGCCACTCAGTTGTGTCCAACTCTTTGTGACCCCATGGACTGTAGCCTACCAGGCTCATCCGTCCATGGGGTTTTTCAGGCAAGGGTACTGGAGTAGGTTGCCATTTCCTTCTCCAGGGGATCTCTCGAACCTAGACAGCGTATTAAAAAGTAGAGACATTATTTTGCCGACAAAGGTCCATCTAGTCAAAGCTATGGTTTTTCCAGTGGTCATGTATAGGTGTGGGAGTTGGACCGTAAAGAAAGTTGAGTGCCGAAGAATTGATGCTTTTCAACTGTGGTGTTGGAGAAGACTCTTGAGAGTCCCTTGGACTCCAAAGAGATCAAACCAGTCAGTCTTAAAGGAGATCAACCATGAATAGTCATTGGAATGACTAATGCTGAAGCTGAAGCTCCGATACTTTGACCACCTGATGGGAAGAGTTGACTTATTGGACAAGACCCTTGATGCTGGGAAAGATTGAGGGCAGTGGGAGAAGGAGGTAACAGAGGATGAGATGGTTGGATGGCATCATCAATTCAATGGACATGAATTTGGGCAAACCCTGAGAGATACGAAGGACAGGAAAGCCTGGCATGCTGCAGTCCATGGGGTTGCAAAGAGTTGGACATGAGTGAGTAGCTGAACAACAGCAAAAATACTGTAGTAGTAAGATTCTGATAGCAGCAGGAAAGAAAGAAAGAACACAATCTCGATAAATGTTAAAAAAAAAGAAAAACAGAAGAAACCACGGGATTACTACTGAGACATGAAGAGTCAGAAAGAAAAAGACCCTGGCCACTGCAAGTTAATACAGAAAACTTTTGTATTAAGGCTGAATTTACCATCTCTCCTATTTCAAGTTGTTTTGTTGGGGGCTGTTTCAAAGAGAAGCACCCCTTCACTAAATACTTGCTTTTATTCTTTATAGCTTTAAACTCACCCCTAAGTGTTTCCCAGGCTTCACCTGTGGTTCAGCAGTAAAAGAATCGGCCTGCGAATGCAGGAGACTTGGGTTCCATCCCTGGGTTGGGAAGATCCCAGGGAGAAGGAAATGGCAACCCACTCCAGTATTCCTTGCCTGGGAAATCCCATGGACAGAGGAGCCTGATGGGCTTACAGTCCATGGAGTCACAAAAGAGCTGGACGTGACTTAGCAACTAAACAACAGCAGCAAGTATTTCCCACCTGCACAAAAGGAAATTGATTACTCATTTTCAGGATAAATTGTGATTACCCCTCACTGGGTTCTCTTCTTCTATTATGATTCACCTTTTTACAATCAATTCTCACAGCCAGATTATCTTGTGATATTTTAACTGAGATCTTCTTTAAATGCCTCCAATTGCTTTCCTTCAGAGAAGGCCCTTGTCATCACCTTCTAGTTCAATGTGCACTGTTGTGAAAATACTCTTCCCCAGGGTACCTCCTCTTCTGGACCACTCCTGCCGTTTCTCCACTGGAGCTGACTTCTGCTCTTCTTTGTGACCACTCAGGCTTGTGAGCCACACTCTCTGCTTAGTGTCCTTTTTTCTCATATTGGAGTAGTTTCTCTTTTTTACTGCTCTCACCTTCCATTAGCGGTAATTATCAGTCCAAAGAAACCAGCTTTCCTATGTGCTACTAAGAACTGGTAGGCAGTTCCACAGCATTTTCCAAGTCCATTTACTCTTCCACTTCTAGATGATTATATACTGTCTTCTCTCTCAGACTTCCAGCATCTCCTGTTCATCCCGCTTCTTCAAGGTGATAACGTTGCTTTCCACTTTTCAGAGAAAATAGATGAGAAGGAAACCTCCCCGCTCCCCCTCCACAATCCCAGTCCCTCTTGCCTGGAGTTAATCCACTTCTTATTCCTTCTTTTTTTTTTTTTTTTAAAGTACCTGTTTATAGTACAGCTTCCCAAATCTTAACCATTTGTTTAAGTCAGCAGTCCCCAACCATTTTGGCACCAGGGACCAATTTCATGGAAGACAATGTTTCCATGGACCAGGGATGGCTGATAGCTTCAGGATAATTCAAGCTCATTTCATTTATTATGCTGCCATTGGTCTGACAGGAGACAGGAGGCAGAGCTCAGGCAGTAAGTAGCGCGAACGGTGGGGAGTGGCTGTAAATACTGATGAAGCTTTGCTCACTCACCCACCTCTTGCCTCCTGCTGTGTGGCCCAATTCCTAACAGGCCTCAGGTTGGGGACCCCTGATTTAAATGACATTTAGCTGTATCAGCAGTTTCAGCTTTTTTAAAGAATGAGTCCTGGAATCTTTTCATGTGTTCTAATATGTGTGTGCTGCATGCTCCATGTCCAACTCTTTTGCAACCCCATGGACTGAAGCCCCCCACGCCCCTCAGTCCATGGAATTTTTCAGGCAAGAACACTGGAGTGGGTTACCATGCCCTTCTCCAGGGGATCTTCCCAACTTAGGGATGGAACCCACATTGTGTCTCCTACATTGGCAGGTGGATTCTTTACCACTGCACCACTTGGGAAGCATCATTCTAATCTACTAGATGCAAGTTGGTAGTCTAGAATCTTCCCGTGTGTGTCTGTATATGTGTATGTGTGTGTCTGTAGAATTTTCCCGTGTGTGTCTGTATATGTGTATGTATGTGTCTGTAAATCTTCCTTTACTATCATCCTAAAGATTCGCTTCACCTTTTACGTGTATTGATCGCTGAATTCATGTAATCTGTATCATCTTGCTTGGATTATCTCTTCAGTTTGCTGGTGCATAGTCTCCAATAGCTTACCAAGAATAGGTACAAGGGAATTAAATGTTTTGAGACCCTGTGTGTCTGAAATTCGGAGAAGGCAATGGCACCCCACTCCAGTACTCTTGCCTGGAAAATCCCATGGACAGAGGAGCCTGGAAGGCTGCAGTCCATGGGGTCGCTAAGAGTCGGACATGACTGAGCGACTTCACTTTCACTTTTCACTTTCATGCATTGGAGAAGGAAATGGCAACCCACTCCAGTGTTCTTGCCTGGAGAATCCCAGGGATGGGGGAGCCTGGTGGGCTGCCATCTATGGGGTTGCCCAGAGTCGGACACGACTGAAGTGACTTAGCAGCAGCAGTGTCTGAAATTATCTTTATTCTGCTCTCACACTTGATTGACATTATTGTTATAATTTTACTTCTTGTTTGGAAGTCCTTTTAGCATTTAGAAGGCATTTTTCCAGTATTTTCTAGATTCCAGAGTTGCTTTTGAGAAAAGTGATGTCATTCTGATTCCTTACTTTTGTATATGACCGGGAGTTCTGTTTCGCCTTGCACTCCAAGCTGGTCTTATCTTTACCTCCTCGTCTTCCAGCACCCCCAGTATTTTGAAATTTCACAATGATGGGCCTTGTTATTATTGGCCTACTTTCATTTATCATGTTAGAACTCTGGACCTTTTTAATCTGAAAGCTCATATCCTCCCACTTCAGGAAATGTTCTTGGGTTATTTCTTTAATTCCATGTTGTTACTTGTTAGTTCTCATCTTACTTTTCCTAGTAGTACCATGTGACACATTTGATCCTTCCTCTTAATGCGTCTTCAGTTAGCTTCCTGAAGCTTCCTTCACTTAGCTAGCTTCACTTAGCTTCACACTCTTGGTTTCATGCTGTTTCAAAAGCCACTGCTTCTTAGTAGCTTTTTCTGACTTATCTTCTAAATCTATAAACATTGGAGGGGCCCAGGAATCTATCCTCTAACATTTCTTTTTCACTGTTTGTTCATTCTCTATAGGCTTTCTCCCAGTTACATGGTTTTAAATACTATATGTACTCTGATGACTCCTAAATTTGTACTGTAGCCAGGACCTAATTCTATAATCTCCAGGCTCATATACCCAACTCCCAGCTTGGCTGATCTATTTGGATATTGAATATGAATTTCAAACTTAAAATTATCTGTGCAGAACTCTTTTTTTTCCTCCCTTTAAGACCCATGGGTTCTGTCATCTTCTTCGTCAGAAAAAACAAAAATTTTCAGTTGTTCAGTTCAGAAGATTCCACTCGTTCAGTTCATAAACCTTCGAGTCTGTCTTGGCTTATCTCTTTCTTGCATACCTTGCTTTTGATTAACTCCACTGCCAGTGCTGATGAACCTTCTCTTAAACATTGTAACCATTTTTCACCTTACCCACAGCCACTACCTGGTCCAGACCACCACGGTCTCTTTTCTGGTTTATGCAATAGTCTTCCAACAAATTTTTATGCTTCCACTCTTACCACGTGTGCCATTCAGTAGGCTATTGTCTCTTAACTACGGACACAATTTCCTATACAGTGTTTTGTGATGTTGGAACCAGGACTCTACAAATCATATTTTTCCCTTGCCAGCTGGTTGCCTGAGGCTTTCCAATAGGGGGCAATAGACAGAGACTGGAGGAAGAGGGCCTTTCTTCTTCCTCTTGGCATCCTGTGGATTTCCTGTCTTCATCCTTGAGTTTCCTGTCTCCTTATGATTCTTATAGCATCACCCTAGCAACCGTCCCTTTCCATAGCAGTAGCTGAATCCATTGGCAGTTTTTCTAACACTTTTAAGCCAGTCACCACACAATAAGAAATTCTTATTCTTGTCTTCTTGTAAACCCACAACAACCCAATCTAAGTATTAGCATAAAATGAAAGAGTTAGTCTTGGCCACCCCAAATTCTTCTGTTTCCTTATTCTCTTTTCAGGCACTTTCTTCCCACATGGACTGGTTTTTCTGCTTTAAATTTTGGCCTCAGCCTTTTTTTTTTTTTTTTTAATTTTATTTTATTTTTAAACTTTACATAACTGTATTAGTTTTGCCAAATATCAAAATGAATCCGCCACAGGTATACATGTGTTCCCCATCCTGAACCCTCCTCCCTCCTCCCTCCCCATTCCATCCCTCTGGGCTCAGCCTTAAAGCAATTATTTTCTGTGATGTTCTTCAGCTCAAGGGCGGGAAAATGGCTAGTATTTGTTAATCTGATCGGTTGCTTGCCTCTTACCTGTCTGGGAGTGCAGGTGTTAGTGATGGGGTAGTGATGGTAGCACAGATGGTATTTCACATCAGGATCTCCAGCAGGACATGGGTCTTTGGGAAAACATATGCAGGATTCTAATATAATTGTATATTTAAATGTTTACATTTAGGGAATTTAAGAAACGTTTTTGTTGTTTTCACAATTCAAGTTAAACGAAATCATGTTCAGCAACATTTTCTTTTGGTTGTTTGGGATTTACAGGTTTGTGATTCTTAGTGGAGGTCACAGCTGCCTTGGGATACAGTGTAGGGACAGTGGTCCAAGAGATCGTAATGTTTATTTATTTATTTTTGGCTACATTGGGTCTTTGTTTCTGTGCGAGGGCTTTCTCTAGTTTTGGCACACGGGCTTCTTATTGTGGCTTGGCTTGTCATGGAGCATGGGCTCTAGGGATCTGAGGCATGTGGAATTTTTCTGGACCAGGGATGGAACCTGTGTGCCCTGCATTGGGAGGTGGATTCTTTACCACTGAGCCACCAGGGAAATCCATAATGTTTATTAAGGAGAAATTTGGTTTGAGAAACTCTGCTTTATATTTTCTCTTTCTCTTATTTCAGCATCCTATCTCCCATTCCAGTGATGGGGAGTTCCTTCTTTACAAGAGCCCTGTCCCGGAGGCAGGACCCTTTGATTCAGATCTTTTCAATGCCCAGTCCCTACTCTTTTTTTCCCTAAGACAGTAACAAGTCATTTGAGTAACACATCTTTATTGACATATTAATGACTGATAATGGGTTAGTGTTTTACTCCTCTCAGTGTCTTTATGGAACCACCTGGAGGAATCTAAGTGCTTTAGCAAATGAGAATAATTCTCTAACTCTGGAAATGGCAGACACCTCCACTATCTTAGGAGTGGGAGCTGGGGAGGTATTTTCTGTGAAGGATTGGAAAGGAGTCACCTTTAGGGCTGTTTGTGTCAGAATAGGTATACAGCTGGTTATTCCTAGAGCTGACCCTGCTGCCACAAGATTAATGATGGTTTTTGGAGAACTAATGGGAAACAGACTCTGCTTTTTTTCTATGTCACAGAGCCTGTGGTCTGCTGCTGTCTTCTTAAACCAGAGGCTCCTGAAAGGTTGTCTCCTTCTTAGGTTACCTCTCAGCTCATCACTGCAACAAATTCTGTGAAACAAAAAGGCTGTCTTTTTCAAATCTTTCCTATATAATAGCCTGTGCCAGATATCATTAAAAAGTCCAGAAGGCATAGGCTTCCTAATGAATTCTCATTAGATACTTGTTTTCTGATTAGAAACACTTGTGTTATTGTGAAGGAGCTTTCAGTTATTATTTGTTTGAACATTTTTCTCCTCCCTTGAGATGCTTTTCTTTCTTTTAAAATTGAAGTATAATTGATTTGGGCTTCCAAGGTGGCTCAGTGGTAAAGAATCCACCTGTCAGTGCAGGAGATGTGGGTTTGATCCCTGAGTCAGGAAGATTTCCTGGAGAAGAAAATGGCAATCCATTCCAGTATTCTTGCCTGGGAAATCCTATGGACAGAGGAGCCTGGTGGGCCACAGTCCATGGCATCACAAGAGTCGGACACACCTGAAAGACTATACCATCACCACTACCACCATGGTATAAGAATGGCCATGGTGACCAATTTTAAGCTACAAGTGTGATGTCTGATTGGAATTGAGAAGTGCAAAGGACTCATGTGCCTTCAGGAGCTAACTTCAGCTGGATCTGTTATTCACAATTTGAGAAAAAAAAATAGTTTAAACATTCTCTCTAAGCTCACATACCAAAATCCTTGGTATGTATTGTATACTCCTTATATTAGTTTGTGCGCTGCCATAGCAAACTGGGTGGCTGAAACCAACAGTTGTATTGTCTCACAGCCCTAGAGGCTGGCAGTCTGGAATCCAGGTATCGACCTGTAGAGTCATCATTCCAGTCTCTGCCTTTGCCATCACATGGCATTCTCCTGTGTGCTTCTGCGCGGCTGTGTCTTCTCGTCTTGCAAGAGTATCAGTCATTGGATTAGGGCCCATCCTAATCTGTTGTGACCTAATTTTGACATAACTAATTACATCATGAAGGCCCTATTTCCGAATAAGGTTGCATTCTGAGTTTCTGGGTGGACAGAGATTTTGGGAAGGACTTTATTCAACCCAGTGTAAGGATTAATTCATGAAACATAAGAAAACAGGGACTTGCCTGGTAGTCCATTGGTTAAGAATCCACCTTTCAATGAGAGAGACGCAGGTTTGAACCCTGGTCAGGGAACTGGGTTCCCACGTGCCACAACTGGAGAGAAGCCTGCACTCTGCAACCAGAGAAAGGAAAGAGCCCTCTTGCCGCAATGAAGGTCCTGTATGCTGCAACCAAGACCGGATGCAGCCAAATAAATAAATAAATAAATGAAATCTTAAAATAAGAGTAAGTTTTTTTAGAAAAAGACAGCCACCACACAAAAATAACATTAATGTTACTATTTTTTTGTTCTGAGGATGGAATGTTTTCTGCTGGCAGAAATCACAGAAGGATGATTATTTGACTCCAGAACTTTTAAATTTCTTCATTCCCAGAACATGAATAAAGTAGAAAATCCAACAATGATTTGGGGGAGAATTTACATCACCTATGAAAAGAAAAAGGGTAAAACTCTTCCATATTTAAAGATAGTATGTAAATAGACACCAAAAATATTACAGCCCAGGAGATAATTGGATATAAAGGTGGAAAAGTCATAAAGAAGTGCAGAGGGCCTATGAGATGAGTAAGTATTCACAGTATTGATAGTTAAATACAATTACATCAAAATAGCAAGCTGTCTATTTTTAACCATCGGAATAGCAAAAATAAAGAGAAACAATAATGATGTTCATTCTCACAGGAGAACAATGGGGGACTAAATTAGTGCAATCTTTTGTTTTAGAAAAACAAAAGAATTTACATCTATTAAGAAACTTAAAAATGTTATTACCTTTTGAATTAGTAATAACACTTCTGAAAGGCAATCCTACAATGATAATCTTGAAATCTGTATAGCAAAACAAAACAAAAAGAAATAGGAAGGAGGGAATCAAAGAATTAAGTCTTTTTTTGAATAATTAGAAACATTCTTATTGTTAAAGATTTATTGTAGAGAATGTAATCCATTCTAGGTAGTCTAAGCATAAAGGGACTTTTAAAAATGGATCTTAAAATCATTGGGTGGCTGATGAAACATTGAGGAAACAGAGAACGACTCCCAAAGCTAGACTGCAGAACAAGTGTGATCAGTAGGGTGCAGAGCAGGAAGCCTGCCACAGTGAGAAACCACACCAGTAGCTGCTAGCTCCAGACTCCAGCTTCTTTAGTCAGAATCTGACTTGCAAATAAAGACAGTTGTTTCCAGTTTTGTTCTGCACTCCCGAGACTGAAGTTGTTCATTTGGCTGAATTTCCATAGGAAATGACCAGGCAAAGACACCCAGTTGGAGTTAGTTGAGTTTCCGCAGCCTCGGTTAGGTCCTTCTGGTCCTTTTTCCCCCACTTCTGTAGAATTTCCTGCGGCCAATACTTCTTTCTCCTTGCTTGCCTCAGCTATGATGTTCAGATCAGAAATGGCAATCAGAGAATATCTGTCTCTTAAAAAAAGCTAAACACTTGAAAAAAGAACCTAGAATATTCTACTGAACAGTCACTATGAAAATTGTTAGAGTTGGACCATAAAGAAAGCCGTGTGCCAAAGAATTGATGCTTTTGAACTGTGGTGTTGGAGACAATTCTTGAGAGTCCCTTGGACTGCAAGGAGATCAAACCAATCAATCCTAAAGGAAATCATTCCTGGATATTCATTGGAAAGACTGATGCTGAAGCGGAAGCTCCAATATTTTGGCTACCTGATGCAAAGAACTAACTCACTGGAAAAGATCCTGATGCTGGGAAAACTTGAAGGCAGGAGGAGAAGGGGACGACAGAGGATGAGATGGCTGGATGGCATCACCGACTCACTGGACATGAGTTTGAGCAAACTCCGGGAGTTGGTGATGGACAGGTAAACCGTGTGTACTGCAGTTTATGGGGTTACAAAGAGTCAGACATGACTAAGTGACTGAACTGACTGAATATTACTTGCTTTTCTTCCACATTGAGTTCTTATTTAATTAATATTCCTTTGGTATTTTGAATGAGTAATTTTTACCAACTATGACAAAGACATAAACTCTTCAGTGTCTTTTCTCTCTTCCTTAAGTGTTGGAGATTTTCTTTGTGGAAAATTAGAGGTTTTCTCATGTACCTTGATTCCTGGAATAAAACTACTCAAGAAGAGCAAAAAGGTTTTTTGTTTTTTTTTTTTCCCTATGACTCCTTATTGTGAGTCAGCTTCTCTTGCTGAACATTTCTCTGGACCATGCTTTTTCAACTCAGCATATGACCTACCAAGACTTTTCTCAGAGATTCTGAGGAGCAGTTAACTGCTCCACCTAGTTGCAGGAAACCCTTACAGGATGATGCTAAATGGTATTGACTCATGTGTTAAAAATAAAATTAACCCAAAAGCAGATATAATAAATCAATGCATTTTTCCCCAAAGTCATCCTTCCTACAAATATATTTGGTCTATCATCCTAAAACACTGTGATTATAGAGCATGATATTAAGATGATTTCAGCATATGTGCTGTTCTCTTTTTTTTAACCTTTCTTTCCCAGTTTTAAACAGTGGGAGAAGTTGATATTAACCATGTTTTCAAGAGATAGGAGAATGACTTTTGTGTATATATAAAATATGAAATTTGTTATCAAAATACTTTCTAGCTGAGGTAGGCAGTGACTCAGGACAGATAGAAATGGAAGAAATCGCTATTTGCCCCACATCTACGTGTAAGTGCCAAAGATGGTTAACTTTAAAAACTGATGTAATCTACTAAAACTTGAATCACAACATTAAAATAGATGTTCTGTTTTCAACAACTGTAATATAATTAACTCTTAGCCTCTGTTCTTACCTAGCCATAGAATCAACTCTTTTGCAGTCTGCTGAGGTTTGTTTGGGGCTGTTTGCAGTTCATGATTAGAAAGAATTAGAGGTGAGAGGAATGGGTGTATAATTAGTCCTTGAAGTTGAAGAGAGCAAGTGGGACAGACCTTTTCACCTCCTCTTCTTTATTATTTTCTTCCCTTTGCTATTTCTCTCTAGATTGTTGTTCATTGTGGCAGATAAAGAATGGAGTCAGTGATAGGGAAAGAAGTGAAGTGATTTTTGTTCCTTTTCTCTATTTATTTCTCTAATTCTGTAGCACACAAGCTTTTGATCCCCTGATTTTATCTTCCCATTTGTTTTTGGTAGCATTTTTCATTCACCTCTTCTTCTTGTCCCTTTGTTTCCTATTCTTCTGTTCTCTTTCTTTTTTTCCTTTCTTCTCCATCTGTCCTCATGCCTCCTTTTCTTTTTTTCCAGGTGATGGTATACATTGGAGAGTCAGGGTATTAAGAGAGTGTATGAGCAGGGTGTGTGTCTGAAAGGACCACATGTCTCTCCAAGGCGACTGGTAGCCCAAGTGGAGTCCATGTTGGTGCTGGGAGGTGAATTAAAAATGACTGAAGAGTGTGCCCAAAGGTAGGCTTGAGATAATATCTCCAGATCTCCATAGCCTCCCTGGATATTATGAGAATTATGACATTTCTATATTTCCAGTAGAAAGATACAAAAACATTAGAAATACCAATGGAGAGGGAATTCTCTGGTGGTTTAGTGGTTAGGACTTTGCACTTCCACTTCAGGGGCACGGATTTGATCCCTGGCTGGGGAATTAAGATCCCATATGCGGTGCTGCCTGGCCAGAAAAAAAAAAAAAAAAAAAAAAGTACCAATGGAGAAGAAGAGGTCCCAGATTGGGGAAAGGCAGGCAGCCATGGATTACAGAACAGCAGAGGGGACCATGACTTGAGTAGAAGTCAGCTTGGTGTCCAAAAAAACCAGAGATACTAGCCACATCTCAGAGACACTAGAGCTAAACCCTAAGAATCCAATAACAGCAACCACACCAAGTTAGAGATGACCAGAGAATCCATTATTACTTTGAGACTCAAGAAGAGAGATGAGCAGGAGAGACTCCCTGAAAGAGGAAAAATAGCTCTGATGGGGTTTTGCATTTTATTTTTTTAATCTTATTTTATTAAAGATTTTAAAAATTTGGACCATTTTTAAATTCTTTATTGAATTTGTTACAATATTGCTTCTGTTTTATGTTTTGTTTTTTTGGCCATGAGGCATGTGGGATTTTAGTTCTCCTACCAGGAACTGAACCCAAGCCTTGCATTGGAAACTCAGAGTCTTAACCACTGGACCTCCAAGAAAGCCCCAAGTTTTGCATTTTAAATGGATAAAATATTTACCCCAAAGACTGTTTTACTTCAAAAGACACTGAATTACTTTAAACTGACAAATTGAAGGTTTTCTTCTGTCATTAGTTAAGAATCTAACAAGATGAAGGCAACTGTAAAGGGTAAAGAGTGAGACTTTTCTGAGTAGTATATAAATTTCAGTCCTGCTTTTAGGTGTGTGTGTGTGTGTGTGTGTGTGTGTGTTGAAAGATGGAAATCGGTATGTTAATAGAGGTCAACTCTGAATGGTGAAATTGTTATGTGATTATTATTTTATTTTTCCTTCTCATCATTCAACATGTATTTATTGAACATTTACCATATGCCAAACATACTTCTTTATGCTTATCTATATTTCTTAATTTCTCTACCATTATACAATTACTATGTTTCACTTAAATAAAGAGAAAAACATCATTTAATGCTACTTAAAAATGAATTTATCCAGTTTATTCATATATGTGGTATTTCAATTATCTGTATCCCACCATGTGAGTTGTAAACAAGCCTTGAAGTTGGAGTCTTCTCTTCCCGAGTATATGTTTATGAGTTTCAGTTCAGTTCAGTTCAGTCGCTCAGTCATGTCTGACTCTTTGCAACCCGATGAATCACAGCACGCCAGGCCTCCCTGTCCATCACCAACTCCCGGATTTCACTCAAACTCATGTCCATCGAGTTGGTGATGCCATCCAGCCATCTCATCCTCTGTCTTCCCCTTCTTCTCCTGCCCCCAATCCCTTCCAGCATCAGAGTCTTTTCCAATGAGTCAACTCTTTGCATGGAGTGGCCAAAGTATTGGAGTTTCAGCTTCAGCATCAGTCCTTCCAATGAACACCCAGGACTGATCTCCTTTAGGATGGACTGGTTGGATCTCCTTGCAGTCCAAGGGACTCTCAAGAGTCTTCTCCAACACCACAGTTCAAAAGCATCAATTCTTTGGCACTCAGCTTTCTTCACAGTCCAACTCTCACATCCATACATAACTACTGGAAAAACCATAGCCTTGACTAGACGGACCTTTGTTGGCAAAGTAATATCTCTGCTTTTTACTATGTTATCTAGGTTGGTCATAACTTTCCTTCCAAGGAGTAAGCGTCTTTTAATTTCATGGCTGCCATCACCATCTGCAGTGATTTTGGAGCCCAAAAAAATAAAATCTGACACTGTTTCCACTGTTTCCCCATCTATTTCCCATGAAGTGATGGGACCGGATGCCATGATCTTAGTTTTCTGAATGTTTATGAGTTTAGTTAATTGTAAATTCCAAGCTTCTCAGTAATCATTTTGTAGAGTTTATACAGAGCTTACTTCCTGCACAGACCTTTTCATTCACAATTTTAGACCTACCGTGTTGTGATTATATACAAACCAGCATTCTGTCTTGATTTTCAGAAGTAGAACAAGCTTGCTGAGTAGCACAAAACCCTAGTGATCAAATGATCGTACACAAGAATGGATTAGAAAGGTTCAGTGGAAGTTAAGTCTTGTAGTTGATTATGTTTTAGAGATAATGACCTTTCTATGTAATGACCACATCAAATACAATGAGTGTTCTTTGCAGATCAGTCATGGACACCCTGACATGTCTCGTGGCTGCCTGTACAAGTAATCTTTGCAAGGTACAGGTGGCACAGCTAGTGGGATATTTCCATTAGCTCTCCCATGACTATTAAACACACTCTCTGGTGGCTTTTGGGATTTGTAAATGATTAGTTGATAATAATTTCATTTTAAAAAATTCTCATGAAGAAATCTCCCCAAATTAGTCATATCTTTTGGTGGTAGTATCTAGCATTCAATCTGCAAAGTCATCCAAAGTCGAGTAGAACATGAAGTCTTTGTTTCTTTGGATCAGTCAGTAGACTGCACAGTGATATCAAGTGCCCCTCCCCTAACTATTTCTTGGCTCTTAAGTTCAACTGATTATCCTCCTCTATACCCCCGCCCCCAGATTCCTAGAGGGAAAAGATCCCTTTCTTCGGACTCTTCCCAGATTTTCAGTTTGAGTTGAGTTTATACCATAAAAGAAAAATCCAAGTTATCTTCTAACTTTTTGATTGAGAAGTAATCAAAGAAATAAAGACTCTACCTACTCCAGTATTCTTGGCTGGAAAATTCCATGGACAGAGGAGCCTGGCAGGCTACCATCCGTGGGATCACAAAGAGTTGGACTAATGTGTGAGCGACTAACACATTCATATTCAATGACATTAAGACATTATTTACTTTAGATTTATGACAGTGATTTTATTGACAGATTTTTAAACTAAATAATCAAATAATGAAATATATCATTAAGTAAGTAAATGTGATACCTAGAATAAACATTAAAGGTGTTCGTACAAGTGGTTCCATTAACTTTTAAATTACATTTTGGAGGGCACAAATACATTCTTCATGATAAATAGAGATGCTACATTTTATTGTATTTTGGAGAAATCTCATTCTTTCATAAAACTTTGATGATATTTAGCTTTTCTCTTTTTGATTATAGAAAAGATTGTTTCATATTCCTTTTTTGCTCTCAATAAATCTCTGTCAAATTACCTGACATTGACCATTTTCACTGACCCTTAGACTTATTCTTTTCTTGTTATTTCCAAGTGTTCATTGACAGTTTGAATATCAGTCATGTATTTAATTTTTTTCCACAAAATAATAAAAACTGACAAATGTACAGTTAATACTCACTTCAGTATTCTAGTAATGCCTATATAAACTTTTGCCAGCCATATCCTGCCTAGGAAGTAGCTTTTCTGTTCATTTATAACTTGTTCCTTTGGCAGTAATATTTGCTTTCTCTGAGTTCTTTAAGAATCAGTTTTTCATCACTTGTTCTTGCAGAGAAAAGAGGTAGAAAGATAATGACAGTGATGACGATGATGATGCTGGTGATGATGTTGATGCTGATGGCAGTGTTAATAGTGGTGATGATGATGGTGGTGATGATGATGGTGGTGATGATGGTGATGGTGGTGATGATGGTGATTATGATGATGATGATGGTGATCGTGGTGATGATGGTGAATATGATAATGGTGATTATGATGATCATGATGGTGATCGTGGTGATGATGGTGGTGATGATGACGATGTTGATAGTAATGATGATGATGGTGGTAATGACGAAAGAGAAAAAATTGTAGAATTCTAATGTGCCAGACACTCTTCATATCATACATATGAACTCAGCTAGACCTCACAGTGACCCTGTAACTATGACAAGTGCTCTTGTCATTTCCATCTTTTTTCAGAGAAGGAAAACTGAGGCATAAAGAGATGAAGTAACTTGCTTGAGGTTGCATAGTAGGCATTAAGCAAGGAAGAGACTGAGTGTGTAGTCTTAAAGTACCCTGTCTATAATTGGAAGCCCATTACTGTATTAAAATCTTCGTGAGATACAAATATAGCAAAATCTGTTGGCTTTTAAAATGGAATCTATTTTTTTAAATACAGTATTACTGTTTTGTACCAACATTGCCATATATTGTTACTTATATGGTCGTATTCCACAGATTAGAATATACCTCACTTAATTTTATATCTTAAAAGAAATCAATATCTGTTTTTAAAATTTACTGTGGCATTAAATTCCCACAAAGATGGAAAGCAGTGAAGCAAGTAAAGTGTTTATTGCATGCATGCTAAGTCCCTTCAGTCGTGTCCAACTCTTTGTGACCCCCGTGGACCACAGTCCGCTGGGATCCTTTGTCCATGGGATTTTCCAGGCAAGAATGCTGGAGTGGGTTGCCATTTCCTTCTCCAGGGATCTTCCTTACCCAGGGATCAAATCTGTGTCTTGTATGTCTCCCGCATTGGCAGATGGGTTCTTTACCACTAGTGCCACTTGGGAAGCCCAGGCTTTAAATGTGGAAATTTAGAGAAATGAATAGAACTGTTATTCTGAGAACTACAAAAGAAGCCACAAAAGAACAACTTTGATCAGAAAAATAAAAACAATTTTATTTGTCCTGGAAAACAATGAAATTTTTCTAAATGGTTCCTGAGATTGAAAAATGATTATTTGATTCTTAGAGAGTTTGATGTTTGTCAAGAATTATCATATTCTTTTTACAGGAAAATGAACCAGCTTCTAATGAGAGATTTGTATTTAAGTGTGTTATTCAGTTTCTAATTACCCATTTTCTGGTAAAGCAGGGTAATAGTTTGCATAAAAGCTAGTGAAAGAAAATGTTGCTTGACAAATGTGAAGGCAATCAGAAGTATCTCTTGTATTTTCTTAGTATTCCTGGAAAAAAAAAAAGACATTTTGTTCTGCAGAATATTTTGGAATGGATTAAATACATTCTGTGACAAAGATGCAAATGTGCTTAGAAATTCATTGATTCCTGTATGCATTTATTCACAATGAATGCTTGCACTGTGTCAGGCACAGTATTTGGCTTAGGGAACACAGAGATAAAAGATATTAGCCTTTTCTGAAGGAATTCAGTAAAGGAAACATAAAGAGAAGATTACATGACAAGGTAATTAGTACCTTAATAAAACTAAAGTGCTAGAAGGGTGCTAAAAGTTAGCTACCTAATCGAGGCTTGGGGTCTTGGAAAACTTTCTCTAGCAGATGCTATGAGTTGAGTCCTGAAAAATTAGTAGAAATTAGCAGGGCAATAGGGGTGTTCACTTCAGACAGAAAGCTAGCATGTACAATGGATTGGAGGCATGAGTGTGTGTGGACCGCTTGAGCAACATCAGGTAATTGGCCTGAGCAAAAGCAAAGAGTGCTGATGGTGATAGCAAAAAGAGATGCTGGAGAAATAGACAGGGATTATATCATGAAAGGTTTTGAATATCCAGATTGGTTGGACAAGCTAAGGACAAACCATTGAAGAATTCCTCCGTGATATGATCACACTGGGACTTGGGACAGTGCCTTGGGGAGCCTTGAGAAGGATGGACTGGAAACTGAGAGATCAGTTTGGATGTTGTTGCTATGATACAGAGGAGGATATATGATGATCTGAAATAAAACTGTGGCATTGAGGATATACATTAGTTAGGGTGTGCTAATTGCTCTAATGAACTACTCCAAATCTTTATTGATACAATAATATAACCTTTCCCATCCAAATATAATTTGAGGTCATTTGAGGAAGGGGAAGGGATCAATTCCATGTTGTCATTTATGAACCTAAACTTCTCCGCAGTAGTTCCACCATTTTCCTAGAGCCATGGAATCCGTGACTATGTCTACTTTATTCTGTCTTACTGACAAAAGAAAGACTAGGGCAGAAAATATTGAGTATTAGAGAGAGATTTGAGGGCCGTTGCTCAGTGGTGTTATACAGCAGTTCTGTCCAGAACACATCATGTGGCTCTACCCAGCCACAAGGGATTCTGGGATATAGTCCTCCTGTGTGCTCTGGAGCTTGGTGAACATGGTTCTGTTGCTCAAGTCATGTCTGACTCTTTGCAGCCCCATGATTGCAGCACACCAGACTTACCTGTCCTTCACTATCTCTTAGAGTTTGCTTAAACTCATGTCAGTTGAGTCACTGATGCCATCTAACCATCTCATCCTCTTGCTGCCCTCTTCTCTTTTTGCCTTCAATCTTCCATAGCATCAGGGCCTTTTCCAGTGAGTTGGTTCTTCACATCAGGTAGCCAAAGCATTAGAGCTTCAGCTTCAGTGTAAGTCCTTCCAGTGAATATTCAGGGTTGATTTCCATTAGGATTGACTGGTTTGATCTCCTTGCTGTCCAAGTTCTCAAGGGTCTTTAATAGCACCACAGTTCAAATGCATCAATTCTTTGGCACAGCCTTCTTTATGGTCCATCTCTCATATCCATACCTGGCTACTGGAAAAACCATAGCTTTGACTATACCTATATATATATGCATAAGTATGTAAGTAATGGGCGAGCACATACCCATATTCAACTATTTTTAATCTATAAAATGTCCATTTCATGTGGCTCAATCTGTATGTAATAGAGATAAGAAAGTAGACTCAAAGGATGTTATAAAAAGGAAAATAGTGACCAATTGGGTACAGAAGCTTCAAGAAGGGGAAGAATGTATGTTTTATGGCTGGGTTGAGTCATTGATAGTTGGTTGTACCATTTGTTCACATAAGTAACATGGTCATTGCAAAAGATAATGAAAGGAGGATGCTGAGTTTGAGATGCTTCCTGTAGATCTCCACAGGACATGCTGTCTCATTTTCTTCAGACCTCTGCTAAAATGTCACTAAATAAAATAGCAGCATGCCACCCTCTCTTTCCCTATGATCCTCCTTTATTTTCTTTACGGAATCCCCCACATAGTGTTCATTTTTTGCTTATTAGTTGTCTCTTCTCACTCAAATACAGGCTCCTAGAGAGCAAAAATGACTTTGTTTATATTCACCACTGTCTCCCATATTGCATAGAACAATGCCTGGCACGTAACAGGTACTCAAAAAATAAGTGTTGAGTGTGTAAATGAATCAAAGTGGAAGTTGCCAGCAGTTTATTGGTTGTAGTAATGAACGCTAATGTTTGTTGAATATTGACAATGGGACAGATACTGCTCTAAATACATTGCAAGTATTAACTCATGTAATAAAGCATGCCTGTAAGCTAGATACAACTAGTATCTCTATTTTACAGATGAAGAAACTATAGTGTATTCAGCTTAAGAGACTTGGCCAAGTTCACAGTGCTAGATATGAGATTCAAATGTAGGTATTAGGGTTTCAGAGTTTACACTCTTAACCATTATGCTATTCTGACACTTAATTTTAAAATGTTTGACAGCTGGACTGGAGCCTGAGATTAGGAAGTTATCAGTGCATGTGCGCTCAGTTGTATCCAACTTTGTGTGACCCTTTGGACTGCAGCTCACCAGGCTCCTCTGTCCATGGGATTTTCCAGGCGAGAATACTGGAGTGGGTTGCCATTTCCTCTTTCAAGGGATGAAGTCATCAGATGAATTTAAATGTGAGTAGAGGTCAACTATGCATTGAAATTTTTTTCAGATTGACCTGGAACTCCTACCCTGAATTTGCCAGAGTTCATTGCTCTCCCCATTATTTTGGGAATTTCCATAAGCTTAAATTTACTAGACCATTGTTTATTACAATTACCTATTTCCTTTAGTTACTTTTAGTTTACTTGTCTCCTCATAGGATTTCCTGCGACTGTTCCTCTCTTTCTGCTTCACATCAGTGTAGACATGGATGAAAGCTTTCTTTCCCTAGCTTTTCCAGAATAACTGTTCCCAAAGGCATTATGCAAGTAGCAAAATCTATAGAAGGTTAGAGGTAAGAGAGCAGAAACACTGAAAAACTCTCAAGCAAAGAATATAAAGAGGAAACATCTGACATTTCTGTTTGTAAAAGTATTTGAAGGACAATTCTTCTCAGTACCTGTCACTGAGAAGGTCCCACTGGGTGTATTACAGCTACTCACTAGCCTCTCAGGGTGTTGTTACTCTTTATTCCTTTCTTAAGTTCTCCCTTCATCTCACCCTTTGGCTCTCTCCACCTCCAAATTCCCCTTAATTACATATGAGGAGAGGTTGGTTACTTATTTTCCTTTCTGTTTCCAGGACCTATTCTTAAAATATAACCTTAACACCCAAAAGCACCTCTAAACTTGTTGTTCAGTTGCTAAGTCACGTCCAACTCTTTGTGACCCCATGAACTGCAGCATGCCAAGCTTCCCTGTCCTTCACTATCTCCCTGAGTTTGCACAAACTCCTGCCCATTAAGTCGGTGATGCCATCCAACCATCTAATCTTCTGCTGTCCCTTTCTCCTCCTGCCCTCAATCTTTCCCAGTATCAGGGTCTTTTCCAATGAATCAGCTATTTGCATCACATGGCCAGAATATTAGAGTTTCAGCTTCAGCATCAGTCCTTCCAATGATATTCAGGGTTGATGTTTTTTAGGATTGACTAGTTTGATCTCCTTATTGTCCAAGCGAATCTCAAGAGTCCTCTCTAGCACCACTTAAACAAAGGGAATTATCTTTCCAAAAGAGACTCTGGTGTCTGTTGTTAAGATGGTATTTTCGACCCTATTACAATCAAGGCCAGAGGCAGCGGGTGGGAGGAGCTTCCCCACACCCCCACGCCCGAGGTCAAGGGCAGCAGCTGGGAGGAGCAACCCCACACCCGAGGCCAGGGGTGGTGGCCAGGAGGACCAACCCCACATCCAAGGAGCCATGGCTGTGTGGGCGCAGGAGGGCCTAGAGGATCTATCCCATGTTGAAGGTCAGGAAGGGCGGTGGTGAGGAGATACCCCTCATCCAAGGTAAGGAGCAATGGCTGCGCTTTGCTGGAGCAGCCGTAAAGAGATACCCCACGCCCACAGTAAGAGAAACCCAAGTAAGACGGTAGGTGTTGCAAGAGGGCATCAGAGGGCAAACACACTGAAACCATACTCACAGAAAACTAGTCAATCTAATCACACTAGGACCACAGCCTTGTCTAACTCAATAAAACTAAGCCATGCCCGTGGGACAACCCAAGACAGGCGGGTCATGGTGGAAAGATTTGACAGAATGTTGTCCACTGGAGAAGGGAATGGCAAACCACTTAAGTATTCTTGCCTTGAGAACCCCATGAACAGTATGAAAAGGCAAAATGATAGGATACTGAAAGAGAAACTCCCCAGGTCAGTAGGTGCCCAATATGCTACTGGAGATCAGTGGAGAAATAACTCCAGAAAGAATGAAGGGATGGAGCCAAAGCAAAAACAATACCCAGCTGTGGATGTGACTGGTGATAGAAGCAAGTGGTCCAATGCTGTAAAGAGCAATGTTGCATAGGAACCTGGAATGTCAGGTCCATGAATCAAGGCAAATTGGAAGTGGTCAAACAAGAGATGGCAATTGTGAATGTCGACATTCTAGGAATCAGCAAACTAAAATGGACTGGAATGGGTGAATTTAACTCAGATGACCATTATATCTACTACTGCAGGCAGGAATCCCTCAGAAGAAATGGAGTGGCCATCATGGTCAACAAAAGAGTCCAAAATGCAGTACTTGGATGTAATCTCAAAAATGACAGAATGATCTCTGTTCGTTTCTAAGGCAAACCATTCAATATCACAGTAATCCAAGTCTATGCCCCAACCAGTAATGCTGAAGAAGCTGAAGTTCAATGGTTCTATGAAGACCTACAAGACCTTTTAGAACTAACACCCAAAAAAGATGTCCTTTTCATTATAGGGGACTGGAATGCAAAAGTAGGAAGTCAAGAAACACCTGGAGTAACAGGCAAATTTGGCCTTGGAATACAGAATGAAGCAGGGCAAAGACTAATAGAGTTTTGCCAAGAAAATGCACTGGTCATAACAAACACCCTGTTCCAACAACACCAGAGAAGACTCTATACATGGACATCACCAGATGGTCAACACCGAAATCAGATTGATTATATTCTTTGCAGCCAAAGATGGAGAAGCCTATACAGTCAGCAAAAACAAGACCAGGAGCTGACTGTGGCTTAGACCATGAACTCCTTATTGCCAAATTCAGACTTAAATTGAAGAAAGTAGGGAAAACCACTAGACCATTCAGGTATGACCTAAATCAAATCCCTTATGATTATACAGTGGAAGTGAGAAATAGATTTAAGGGCCTAGATCTGATAGATAGAGTGCCTGATGAACTATGGAATGAGGTTCGTGACATTGTACAGGAGACAGGGATCAAGACCATCCCCATGGAAAAGAAATGCAAAAAAGCAAAATGGCTGTCTGGGGAGGCCTTACAAATAGCTGTGAAAAGAAGAGAAGTGAAAGGCAAAGGAGAAAAGGAAAGATATAAGCATCTGAATGCAGAGTTCCAAAGAATAGCAAGAAGAGATAAGAAAGCATTCTTCAGCGATCAATGCAAAGAAATAGAGGAAAACAACAGAATAGGAAACACTAGGGATCTCTTCAAGAAAATCAGAGATACGAAAGGAACATTTCATGCAAAGATGGGCTGGATAAAGGACAGAAATGGTATGGACCTAACAGAAGCAGAAGATATTAAGAAGAGATGGCAAGAATACACAGAAGAACTGTACAAAAAAGATCTTCATGACCCAGATAATCACGATGGTGTGATCACTGACCTAGAGCCAGACATCCTGGAATGTGAAGTCAAGTGGGCCTTAGAAAGCATCACTATGAACAAAGCTAGTGGAGGTGATGGAATTCCAGTTGAGCTATTTCAAATCCTAAAAGATGATGCTGTGAAAGTGCTGCACTCAATATGCTAGCAAATTTGGAAAACTCAGCAGCGGCCACAGGACTGGAAAAGGTCAGTTTTCATTCCAATCCCAAAGAAAGGCAATGCCAAAGAATGCTCAAACTACCGCATAATTGCACTCATCTCACACGCTAGTAAAGTAATGCTCAAAATTCTCCAAGCCAGGCTTCAGCAATATGTGAACCATGAACTTCCTGATGTTCAAGCTAGTTTTAGAAAAGGCAGAGGAACCAGAGATCAAATTGCCAACATCCACTGGATATGGAAAAAGCAAGAGAGTTCCAGAAAAGCATCTATTTCTGCTTTATTGACTATGCCAAAGCCTTTGACTGTGTGGATCACAATAAACTGTGGAAAATTCTGAAAGAGATGGGAATTCCAGACCACCTGACCTGCCTCTTGATAAATTTGTATGCAGGTCAGGAAGCAACAGTTAGAACTGGACATGGAACAACAGACTGGCTCCAAATAGGAAAAGGAGTACGTCAAGGCTGTATATTGTCACCCTGTTTATTTAACTTATATGCAGAGTACATCATGAGAAACGCTGGACTGGAAGAAACACAAGCTGGAATCAAGATTGCTGGGAGAAATATCAATCACCTCAGATATGCAGATGACACCACCCTTATGGCAGAAAGTGAAGAGGAACTAAAAAGCCTCTTGATGAAAGTGAAAGTGGAGAGTAAAAAAGTTGGCTTAAAGCTCAACATTCAGAAAACGAAAATCATGGCATCTGGTTCCATCACTTCATGGGGAATAGATGGGGAAACAGTGGAAACACTGTCAGACTTTATTTTTTTGGGCTCCAAAATCACTACAGATGGTGACTGCAGCCATGAAATTAAAAGACGCTTACTCCTTGGAAGGAAAGTTATGACCAACCTAGACAGCATATTCAAAAGCAGAGACATTACTTTGCCAACAAAGGTTCGGCTAGTCAAGGCTATGGTTTTTCCTGTGGTCATGTATGGATGTGAGAGTTGGACTGTGAAGAAGGCCGAGTGCCGAAGAATTGATGCTTTTCAACTGTGATGTTGGAGAAGACTCTTGAGAATCCCTTGGACTGCAAGGAGATCCAACGAGTCCATTCTGAAGGAGATCAGCCCTGGGATTTCTTTGGAAGGAATGATGCTAAAGCTGAAACTCCAGTACTTTGGCCATCTCATGTGAAGAGTTGACTCATTGGAAAAGACTCTGATGCTGGGAGGGATTGGGGGCAGGAGGAGAAGGGGACGACAGAGGATGAGATGGCTGGATGGCATCACTGACTCGATGGACATGAGTCTGAGTGAACTCCGGGAGTTGGTGATGGAAAGGGAGGCCTGGAGTGCCGCGATTCATGGGGTCGCAAAGAGTCGGACATGACTGAGTGACTGATCTGATCTGATCTGATCTCTGATTATAATCCTAGTTTGGGAAATGAAAGTGAATGAATAGTCCCAGAGTATGAGTGACTTGAGATAAGAAGAAATCAGTTATGGATGGAAGGAAAGAGATCTAGAAGCAGCTAGAGAAAGATATACTCTTGAGAAAATTTTTGTTTGTTATTAGTTGGTTTTCAGTGAGGAAGACTTGGTCAAGAGCTCATGTGGGTGAAATGGGCCAGTGGGAGGAAATGGATGAAGACAAGCGTAATAAAGAGAGTAATGTGGACCAAATCCATGAGAACATGAGAAGGAGTATATGCTAGATCATGGGAATGAATTCCAATCAGTGCAGGAAGGATCTGTGTTTCCATGAAGGAAAAGCTACACAGTGTAATTGAAAGAGTGTTAAATCAAGAGTCAGATTGAGCTGAGCTGAAATCTGGAGCCTACTGTATACATTCCATCTATGAAACTTCGCTGGAATACTTAACCACTCACTCCATAGTTTCCTCCATAGCAGAAAACAGGCAATGCCCTTTTCATAGAGTTACTACAAGGCTTAAGTAGGATAACATGTGTTAAACAAGCATCTTATGATAGAATTTATTATTTCTGTAATTTGATTATAGGTCTTCCTGTTTCTTATCTGAGACTATCACTAACATCATAAAAAAGAGACCATATCTACTATATTTGTTTTTTCATCTGCCTCAAGGGATTGTAGTTCCATGGTGTCATTGTCATTCAGAATTTTGAATAAGTTTTGAGGGTTGAGCTGTTATCATTGGGTCGGACCTGGTCTGCATGACATTTACTTAGCCATTACTTTTTATTTTTAGTTAGAAATCCTTTTAAATTGGACATGTACATTCCATTTTCAGATCCACTCCCTCTTGTCTGATTCTTTGTCCCTTTACATATTTTCCTAATTAGCTTGGCCCTGGACGTGTGACTTTTCAACCCATGATCTAGATTGATTTCTACTAAAATAGCTGATGCTGCCGAAAACGGGTATGTTGTTGAATCTCCAGGTAGCGTTTTCTATCTTCATTTCGCATGATCTCTCCTCAGCATCTACCATTGTTGACAAACTTCTGAAACTCATTTCTCTTCTGTTATTGATCCCATTCTTGGTGTCCCCTTACCTCACTACCCATCATACCTTTTGCTATAATTTCTACCCACATTGCCCACCATTTAAATGCTATGATTTGTCAATATTTTCCTGGGTTGGCGCATTGTTCTTCTGGGTGATCCTGTGCCCAGAGTTCAGCAGGTTCAAAACTGGGTAATAATCTTTCCCCTCAGACAACCTTCTCTTCTTGTGTTACATATCATTGTAAGAGCCACAAGAACCGAAACCACTGACACACCTTAGAGGGACAGAAATCTGACAACTGGTACAGAATTCACACTAAATCAGCATGGACACTGCATCATAGACCTCCACTGCTTTCCAGTGACCAGCACTTTTCACTCCCTTTCAGTCAGCAAGAGCAGCTTCTCCTTCTCCTGTAGCTCTGGGGGTAACACCCTCATCATCTTACTCACAGAGTGATGAGTGCTAATTAGTCTCCATTTTTCCTTATGAGTAAAGTCTCAAACTTGATTGGCAGTGAAGAGGAACTAAAAAGCTTCTTGATAAGGGTGAAAGAGGAGAATGAAAAAGCTGGCTTAAAACTCAACTGAAAAAAACTAAGAGCATGGCATCTAGTCCTATCACTTCATGGCAAATGGAAGGGTAAAAAGTGGAAACAGTGACAGACTTTATTTTCTGGGGCTCCAAATCACTGCAGACAGTGACTATAGCTATGAGATTAAAAGCTGCTTGCTCCTTGGAAGAAAAGCTATGACCAAACTAGACAGCTTATTAAAAAGCAGAGACATCACTTTTCTGTCAAAGGCTGGTATAGTCAAAGCTATGGTTTTTCCAATAGTCATATACAGATGTGAGAGTTGAACCATAAAGAAGGCTGAGCACCAAAGAATTGATGCTTTTGAAGTGTGGTGCTGAAGAAGATTCTTGAGAGTCCCTTGGACTGCAAGGAGATCAAACCAGTTAATCCTAAAGGAAATCAACCCTGAATATTCATTGGAAGGACTGATGCTAAAGCTGAAGCTCCAATATTTTGGCCACCTGATGGGAAGAGCTGACTCATTGGAAAGATTGGAAAGATGCTTGGAAAGATTGAGGGCAGGGGGAGAAGGGGACAACAGAGGATGAGATGGTTGAATGGCATCACTGACTCAATGGACATGAATGTGGGCAAACTTCAAGAGATAGTGAAGGACAGGGAAGCCTGGAGTGCTGCAGTCCATGGGGGTCACACAGAGTTGGACACAACTGAAGTGACTTAGCATGCACATATGTGCACCATGCTAGCTTCAACTCTAGCTACTCCCAAGGTGCTAACACTCCATCATATTAAATTGTTTGCACTTCCCAGAACCCCCTCTCTCCCTCTGTTCCTTTGCCCATGCTGCTCTCTCAGGCAGAAATGCTCTTTTTTTTTTTTTTTTTCAATTTCATATACATAGCTAACTTCTGCTCAGTCTTCAAAATTCAGTTCAAATATATCCATCTCTTAAAGGCCTGTCCTACATTTCTCTCTAAGAGGAACATCCTCTAGCAACATCCTCAGTTTTGGTTTGAAAGCTTTACCCTGAAAATATTTTTAAAGTTTGCCTTCTTAGGGCATATTTTAGTATGTACTGTATATGAAGAGAATAGCTTCTTATGATGTGTTGTTTGCCATCTGGTAAAATATTTCTTGTGGAAGAGACACCCCTGTAGGTTGAGAAGGTGCAGAGGAGGAAGGTATTATAAATTAACAGAAAAATCAGTGTTCATTGACAGAGAAAAAGGAAGCAATAGCTGGTAAACAGCTGCACAGAGATAGAAAAATGACAGCAACTATGAACATGGTAGTTGATCCAAAATATTAAAAAAGCAAGTAAATAACACAAGATCTCTTCAAGAAAATTAAAGATACCAAGGGAACATTTCATGCAAAGATGGGCACAATAAAGGACAGAAATAGTAAGGACCTAACAGAAGCAGAAGATATTAAGAAGTGGCAAGAATACACAGAAGAACTGTACAAAAAAGATCTTCATGACCCAGATAATCACAATGGTGTGATTACTCACCTAGAGCCAGATATCCTGGAATGTGAAGTCAAGTGAGCCTTAGGAAGCATCACTACGAACAAAGCTAGTGGAGGTGATGGAATTCCAGTTGAGCTATTTCAAATCCTAAAAGATGATGCTGTGCAAGTGCTGCACTCAATATGCCAGCAAATTTGGAAAACTCAGCAGTGGCCACAGGACTGGAAAAGGTCAGTTTTCATTCCAATCCCAAAGAAAGGCAATACCAAAAAATGCTCAAACTACTGCACAATTGTATTCATCTCACACGCTAGTAAAGTAATGCTCAAAATTCTCCAAGCCAGGCTTCAGCAATATGTGAACTGTGAACTTCCAGATGTTCAAGCTGGTTTAGAAAAGGCAGAGGAACCAGAGATAAAATTGCCAACATCTGCTGGATATGGAAAAAGCAAGAGAGTTCCAGAAAAGCATCTATTTCTGCTTTATGGACTATGCCAAAGCCTTTGACTGTGTGGATCACAATAAACTGTGGAAAATTCTGAAAGAGATGGGAATACCAGAGCACCTGACTTGCCTCTTGAGAAACCTGTATGCAGGTCAGGAAGCAACAGTTAGAACTGGACATGGAACAACAGACTGGTTCCAAATAGGAAAAGGAGTACGTCAAGGCTGTACATTGTGACCCTACTTATTTAACTTATATGCAGAGTACATCATGAGAAACGCTGGGTTGGAAGAAACACAAGCTGGAATCAAGATTGCCAGGAGAAATATCAATAACCTCAGATATGCCGATGACATCACCCTTATGGCAGAAAGTGAAGAAGAACTAAAAAGCCTCTAGATGAAAGTGAAAGAGGAGAGTGAAAAAGTTGGGTTAAAGTTCAACATTCAGAAAACCAAGATCATGGCATCCAGTCCCATCACTTCATGGCAAATAGATGGGGAAACAGTGGTAACAGTGGCTGACTTTATTATTTTGGGCTCCAAAATCACTGCAGATGGTGATTGCAGCCATGAAATTAAAAGACACTTACTCCTTGGAAAGAAAGTTATGACCAACCTAGACAGCATATTAAAAAGCAGAGGCATTACTTTGCCAACAAAGGTTCGTCTAGTCAAGGCTATGGTTTTTCCAGTGGTCCTGTATAGATGTGAGAGTTGGACTATAAAGAAGGCTGAGCACCGAAGAAGTGATGCTTTTGAACTGTGGTGTTGGAGAAGACTCTTGAGAGTCCCTTGGACTGCAAGGAGATCCAACCAGTCCATTCTAAAGGAGCTCAGTCCTAGGTGCTCATTGGAAGGACTGATGTTGAAGCTGAAACTCCAATACTTTGGCCACCTGATGCGAAAAGCTGACTCATTTGAAAAGACCCTGATGATGAAAAAGATTTAGGGCACAAGGAGAAGGGGATGACAGAGGATGAGATGGCTGGATAGCATTACCGACTCGATGGACATGAGTTTGGGTAAACTCTGGGAGTTGGTGATGTATAGGGAGGCCTGGCGTACTGCAGTTCATGGGGTGGTAAAGAGTCGGACATGACTGAGCAATTGAACTGAACTGAACTGAATAATATATGATGTGGAACGTCTTTTCATGTGCTTATTTGCCATCTGGTGAATTGTCAAATCTTTGGCCTATTTTTAAATTGAGTTGTTTTCTTCTTGTTGTGTTTTAAGAGTTCTTTGTATATTTTAGATAATAGCTCTTTGTCAGCTGTCTCTTTTGCATATATTTTCTCCCAGGCAGTAGCTTGTCTTCTCATTCTCCTGACATTGTCTTTCACAGAGCAAAAGTTCTTAATTTTTATGAAGTCCAGCTTATCAATTATTTCTTTCATGGATTGTGCCTTTGGTGTTTTATTTAAAAAGTCATTGCCATACCCAAGGTCATCTAGATTTTCTGTTCTATTATCTTCTAGGAGTTTTATAAATTTTCATTTTACAATTAGACTTATGTTGCATTTTGAGTTAATTTTTGTGAAAGTTGTAACGTCCATGTCTAGATTCCTTTTTTTTGGCATGTAGATGTCCACTTGCTCCAGCACCATTTGTTGAAAAGACTGTCTCTCCTCCACTACCTTTGCTCCTTTGTCAAAGACCTACTGAATTTTTATGAGTCTCTTTCTGGGTTCCCTCTTCTGTTACATTCATTTATTTATTCTTTTTCCACTTCCACACTATCTTGATTCCTATAGCTTTATAGTAAGACTTGAAGTCAGATAGTGTCAGTCCTCCAACTTGATTCTTTTCTTTCCATATTGTATTCGCTATTCTCAGGCTTTTGCCTCTCCATATAAGCTTTAGAAATGATTTGTTGATACCCACAAGAGAACTTGATGGACTTTTGATTTGAGTTGCATTGAATCTATAAATCAAGTTGGGAAGAATTGACATCTTGAGAATATTGCATCTTCTTATTTGTGAACATGTAGTGTCTCTCCATTTACTTAGTTGCTTGATTTTTATTTAGCTCATTAGAGTTTTACAGTTTTCCTCACATAGATTTTGTGCATATTTTGATAGGTTTCTAGCTAAGTATTTCATTTTTTGGGGTTGCTAATGAAAGGTTGTTGTTGAATCACACGAAGACACCGGGATTCTTGGCCCCTGGAGGAGAAGAATTCAATCTGGGGCCAGAGACGAGGCTTGATTGCTCAGAGCTTTTGTGTAATAAAGTTTTATTAAAGTATAAAGGAGATAGAGAAAGCTTCTGACATAGGCATCAGAAGGGGGCAGAAAGAGTACCCCCTTGCTAGTGTTAGCAATGAAGTTATATACTCTCCAATGAATCTGAAGAATGTCTGGAGGTTGTAAAGACCTCACCAGACCTACTCCCATAATTTACATTTTAAGATAACAGAATTAGCCAGAAGATTTAATGCAGAGACTGTCCTTAGGCAGGATACATTATTGTTATATAATCCTAAGGAATGTACAGAAGGGAAAAAAAAGTTTGTCCTTTCTTCTTCCTTGAGAATTCCAGACCCCTCTCTGCTTGGGGACCCCTAGATTCCTTATCAACCTGCCTAGGAAATGACTCTCTCACTAGTATAAATTGTATTGTGTTTTTTATTTCAAATTCCACTTGTTATTACTGGTGCATAGGAAAGCAATCCTGCAACCTTGCTATAATCACTTATTAGTCCCATCAGCTTCTGTTCTTTCAGATTTTCTATATATGTCATCTGCAAAGACAGTTTTACTTATTTCTTTCACATCTGTGTACTTTTTACTTACTTCTCATATCTAATTGTATTAGCAGTGACTTCCAGGATAATGTTGAAAAGTAGTGGGGAGATCCTTGACTTGAAGGTATCTTTGACTTGTTCCTGATGTTAGTGGGAGAGCTTCCAGTTTCTCACTATAAAGTATGATGTTAGGTATAAGGTTTTTTGTAGATATTCTTTATCAAGCTGATGAACTTCACCTCTATCCATGAAGTTTAACTATGGATTTTTAGAAGTTTATCTAGTCTTTTTTGGTTTAAATAATTTTTCAGTTGGTTCTCTTATATATTTTAATAGGTAATTATGTAATCTGTAAAAGTTGACAAGTTTCCTCTTAAAATATGTTTTCTATGGCATCTGGTCCCATCACTTCATGGCAAATAGATGGGGAAACAAGGACAACAGTGAGAGACTTTATTTTGGGGGGCTCCAAAATCACTGCAAATGGTCACTGCAGCCATGAAATTAAAAGATGCTTGTTCCTTGGAAGAAAAGCTATGACCAACCTAGACAGCATATTAAAAAGCAGATTGCCAACAAAGGTCCATCTAGTCAAAGCTATGGTTTTTCCGGTAGTCATGTATGGATGTGAGAATTGGACTATAAAGAAAGCCGAGTGCTGAAGAATTGATGCTTTTGAACTGTGGTGTTGGAGAAGACTCTTGAGAGTCCCTTGGACTGCAAGGAGATCCAACCAGTCCATCCTAAAGGAAATCAGTCCTGAATGTTCATTGGAAGGACTGATGCTGAAGCTGAAACCAGTACTTTGGCCACCTACTGTGAAGAACTGACTCATTGGAAAAGATCCTGATGCTGGGGAAGAGAGAATGCAGGAGAAGGGGACAGCAGAGGATGAGATGGTTAGATGGCATCACTGACTCAATGGACATGAGTTTGAGTAAGCTCTGGGAGTTGGTATTGGACAGGGAAGCCTGGCATATTGTAGTCCATGGTGTCGCAAAGAGTCGGACACAACTGACCAACTGAACTGACTGAACTGATGTGTATTTTTATTGTTGACTTCTCATTTTATTACATTTTTGATCAGATGATCTGGACTGAATGGTGGTAATTATTTTAATATATTTGTGTATACATATATATCATACTATGTTTTCTTTTCTGACATAATATCTGATCATTTTAGAACGTTTCTGTTCATGTTTAAAAATAATAGTTTAAAATTAAAGGATTATGAACGTGAATTTGTGAATATCTATCTGAATTTTAATTAGTTTTGCTATGTGTATTTTGAAACTATCTGGTTAGGTGCATAAAGTTTCTTGACTGTTACTTTTTTGGGTGGTATTGTTCTTTGGATGAATATACATTCATTTATGTTTTTAAAATTTATTTTATTGAAGTACAGTTGATTTACAGTGTTGTGTTAATTTTTGCTATACAGCAGAGTGATTCAGTTGCACACATATATATTCTTTTTTTTTCTCTCTCTTTTTTTTTTTAATTTTATTTTTAAACTTTACATAACTATATTAGTTTTGCCAAATATCAAAATGAATCTGCCACAGGTATACATGTGTTCCCCATCCTGAACCCTCCTCCCTCCTCCCTCCCCATTCCATCCCTCTGGGTCGTCCCAGTGCACCAGCCCCAAGCATCCAGTATCGTGCATCGAACCTGGACTGGCAACTCATTTCATACATGATATTTTACATGTTTCAATGCCATTCTCCCAAATCTTCCCACCCTCTCCCTCTCCCACAGAGTCCATAAGACTGTTCTATACATCAGTGTCTCTTTTTTTTTTTTTAACTTTAAACAATTTTTATTACACAAAGGTTGTCACATAATTGGGTACTTCTCTACTCTGTACACAATTGTTCTTACTCTCCACAGAAAGGCTGTTTCTTAACGTCTCATTTGGTGATAGCAAGCACTAAAATCCTGATTTTAAAAATGCCTCAATGATTTAAGTTGAAAGCAGTATATTCTTTACTTCATATTTTTATGATTTAAAAACTTTAGATTCTAATTTTACCAAAATGTGTACACAGTTTTCAAGATCAAATGATATGACAAAGCTTCATACAGAAAGCAGCAGTCTCCTGTCATATACTCCCTCAAGAAATGTTCCAAAGCCTTCAGCTTCTCTAGCTGATTTTTCTCTTCTCACATTTTAAAGCCACATGATTAATTGTAATTTAAAATTTTTTCCATTTATCTATTGATTTCTTTTGGAAAATTAAGATTTTTCCTCTCTTAAAGTGCTCCTCACAGCATTGCTCCAGCCCCCCATACACTTATACTTTCCTGAGCTCTCAATCCAGATATATCACAATCAAATCAATGGTCAGTGCTTACCTTAGTGTCTAAGTTCTGTTCGTATCTGAGACCAAAAAAAAAAAAAAACTATTACAAATATTTAATATTCGGTTCAACTTTTAATGCTACTTCCCTGGTAGCTCAGTTGATAAAGAATCTGCCTACAATGCAGGAGACCCTGGTTCGATTCCTGGGTAGGGAAGATCTGCTGGAGAAGGGATAGGCTACCCACTCCAGCATTCCTGGGCTTCCCTTGTGGCTCATCTGGTAAAGAATCTGCCTACAGTGCGCTAGACCAGGACTTGATCCCTGGGTTGGGAAGATCCCCTGGAGAAGGGAAAGACTACCCACTCCAGTATTCTAGCCTGGAGAATTCCATGGACTGTATAGTCAATGGGGTCACGAAGAGTCTGACATGACTGAGTGACTTTCACTTTCAACTTTTTTAATATTTCCCCAAAGTGAATAAAGACTTTTGATGCAACAGTCACTAATTCATCTCCAGACTCTCATTAGAGCTGCAAATCTTCTTTCATTACTGCCAGCATGTAATCTATCAGGGGCTCTTTTTTATTGTTGAGATATCCTTTTAGAAACTTTTCTCTCACTAGAATCTGATTGATGGCTTTCTCAGCCTGCTGTGTACGCTGACTTTCTGGGGCTTTCCTTTACCAGAATCCATCTGTTATTATGTATGTTAATTACCAGTAGCTCTTTCTTTCTACCTAAATGTTCTCTTTCATTTTATAGCATCCCCATCTTAGTACATAGGTGTGATAATTATTACTATTTCTAAACAAATTATGGACTTTCAAGAGTCTTCTGATCTTGGCCTTTTCTGAATTCTTTTTTTCTTCCATTCTGTTCTCTAACCCTCATATTAAAGACTTCCCTTCAGCATCTTCTCATCCTGAGTATCTGTTCTTGTTTGGAGCTCTGTGAGAGACTGGACCTGTCGACAAGTGGGCTTCACTTTCAGTTGAAAAAAAAGTGGCAAGGTGACTCTCAGATGTCATAATATATAGATCTCTCTCTTGACCCATCAGTGTCGAGCCTGGTAAAAGTCTGGCTGCCAATACTGTATGAGTTGAAAAGAAGCTTCAGTTTCCCATAGGCTGAGCCAGCTATCATCTATGCACGCAACCACTGCCCTTCCCTGGAGATCGACACTCCCTCCTCACTAAACACAGTGATGATTGGCCAGTGCAGGATTTTAGGGTTCAATGCGCCTGCATGTTCCTGCTGCTCCATAATCTGAATAATAACCTTGTTGATTGTTCCAAGACACCTACCTTCTCCAGGGTCTCCTGCCTTAAGGCATAGGGCACAGCTAACTTTTAGAGCAATGCTTGGCAAATTAGTTTATGTTCTGCTTTTTTTATGTAGGCTTTCTGTTTTCAGAAGTATTCCAGATGTGGGAATTCACTGAAGGTTTGCTTTCTTTTTTCTTTTTTTTTTAGAATAAATATAGATTTTTAAGAATGTCTTTTCTCTCATTTCTAGAGATTTGCTGTAGGAGAGGAGAGCTGGACCTTTAATCTTCTCTGATTCTATTCAGTTTGCATCTTGACTGGCAACCTGAAGCTGAATATTTTATGAATTTCAGTTCAGATTTTCTGTTTTTGTCCATTTTCATGTTGGTGGCTTCCCTAGTGGCTTCAGACAGTAAAAAAAAAAAAAATCCACCTGCAATGCTGGAAACCCAGGTTTGATCCCTAGGTCAGAAGGTTCCCCTAGAGAAGGGGGATGGCTATCCAATTCAGTATTCTTGCTTGGAGATTCCATGGACAGAGGAGACTGGTGGTCTATAGTTCTTGGGGTCGCAAAGAGTTGGACATGACTGAGCTACTTTCTTTCTTAATGTTTCACACTTTCTTTCATACTTTCTTTCATAATGTTATCAACATTAACATTCTGTTTGTCATGTTGGCTGAACATATTTTTTGGAGTCATTCCCTCTTTTATTTCATTTATCTTATTTTTCATGGCAATGAAATTTCACATCTCAACATAATTTTGTCAGTATTTTTCTTTGGAAAAAGTACTTTGTAAATGATAAGATTTTGGTTGTTTTCTTTAGTTTTTCTTGTATTCTTTAATATAGACTTTAAATATTTATCCTATCTTTTTTTTTTTTGAAATTTTCTTGTCAAGTACAAATATGTTTCCCCTCAAATTTTGAAACTGTTAACTATTTATCTTGACATAAGAAGGAGAAGGAAATGGCAACCTACTCCAGTATTCTGGCCTGGAGAATCCTATGGACAGAAGAGCCTAGCAAGCCCTAGTCCTTGGGATTGCAAAGAGTCGAACATGACTGAGTGACTAACACTTTATCTTGATATTGTCTATTAATTAATTTAAAAAATTTCATCAACTTTCTACTACCACATATTAAATTCATTTGTCAAATGTGCTGTATTTCTGTGCTTTGTGTTGTGTTTGTCTACTATATGTTCATATTCATGATATATTAATCATTTCTATGCTTAATGATTTATTGACTGGTCAGTTTCATTTTTCTTATTTTTCAGTTGTTATTTAATAGTTTTCCATTCATACAGTATACAGCAATTCTGAGCTATTCTGAAGAATGAGGTACATAAAAATAATAAAATACATAGGTTTTTTTTTTTAAACCACACCAATAAAATTGGGAGTATAGTACATTCAAGATGTGTGTTTCTTTTCAAGGTTAAAACTCAAGGAAGGAAGACTGCCTTCTTAGAGAATAATCAGTCAGCTTTAAGACAGGGAACACAAACTCAATTGCCCTGATTTTATTGGAGCTGTCTGTTATTCTCTTTAGTATGTAGTCCACTACAAAAATAGGGATAAGTTCCAACAGCCAACAGAACCCTATGGAATACAAACCATTCTGTACAGCAATGAGGAGGGAATGCAAGCAAGAAAGGGAACAAGCAGGAGTGTACTCACTGCTCTAGAATGTTGATGATGAAATGAGAGGACTAGAGGGTAGCTCTGGGAACAGCCTGGGCATACAATGAATTTTCTTGTATTAAGTTAGACCCATGTTTAGTAGATAAAAGGAAATGATTCAATAGAGATGGAGAGTTTGACTGTTTTCACACCCCCGCACTAGGGGGTGTGAAACAGCCTGTTTCACAGTTTCTAAGAGAAACTTCTTCCTCTTAGAAAAGCAACAAGGATGAAATTAGAAGATGTAAAGAAAGAGATGCCCATAGATGTGTACAGAGAGTTAGATAACTTACGTTGATGGTGTTGATCTTCTGAATAACTGTAGCCTCTGACACCTGCATCAGAATCAGCAGGGAGGGCTGGATAAAATTTCACCTCGCTGTGTGACTGTCATCAAAGTCTAGGAATCTGTGATACAAGTTATTCTAACTAAAGTTGGAGAACCAAAGTTCAAATTAAGTAGGAGGTAATTTGCAGGATATGTCTACATGATCGGGAAAGCATTGGTGAGCAGCAGATATGGGTGGGCAATGGAGAGAAAAAAAGAATTATTAGACAGAGCCTATGGAAGTTGGAAGTAGGCATTTGTGTTGAAGAGGCTGGCCCAGTTCCACGATAGGGATCAGTGTGCTTCCATGGCTTCTTATAGGGTAAAGTAATCACACCTAAAAACCTGTTATCACTTCTCTATTTGTCAGGGTCCAGGAAAAGTTACTAAGGCAGGCTGCTGAATCAAGGACATGAAGAAAATTTGAGCAATTTCCCTTCCTATAGGATTGAGAGACCCACCTTTCTTGGCAGGCAGAGTTCATAACACTGATTGCAACATAAAATCCTGTGGATTTGTGTATTCAGAATTTCAGTTTCACATATTTCTGATGAGCCCTGCCAACCTGTCAGACCAGACTTTCCTCTGCTGATATGGCTCAGTTCCATTCTCAGATGCTGCTGCTTTTTTTTTCTTTTTTATAATTTCATATATTTATTATACTTGACACCTTTTCTGCATATATATATGTCTTGACTTCTGTATACATGTGCACTAGCTCGTTTTCTCTGATAGCTACATAGTATTCCCTAATTAGTTTTTCTTTTTAATTAATTAATTTATTTTAATTAGAGGCTAATTACTTTACAATATTGTGGTGGTTTTAACCATACACTGACATGAATCTTTTTGCATTTCTTTTCCATGGGGATGGTCTTTATACCTGTCTCCTGTACAACATCACGAACCTCGTCCATAGTTCATCAGGCACTGTCTATCAGATCTAGTCCCTTAAATCTATTTCTCACTTCTGTATAATCATAAGGGATTTGATTTAGGTCATACCTGAATGGTCTAGTGGTTTTCCCCACTTTCTTCAATTTCAGTCTGAGGAAGCCTTACAAATAGCTGTGAAAAGAGGAGAAGCCAAAAGCAAAGGAGAAAGGGAAAGATAGAAGCATCTGAATGCAGAGTTCCAAAGAATAGCAAGAAGAGATAAGAAAGCCTTCCTCAGCAATCAATGCAAAGAAATAGAGGAAAACAACAGAAAGGGAAAGACTAGAGATCTCTTCAAGAAAATTAGAGATACCAAGGGAACATTTCATGCAAAGATGGTCTCGATAAACGACAGAAATGGTATGGACGTAACAGAAGCAGAAGATATTAAGAAGAGGTGGCAAGAATACAGAAGAACTGTACAAAAAAGAGCTTCACAGCCCAGATAATCACGATGATGTGATCACTGACCTAGAGCCAGACATCCTGGAATGTGAAGTCAAGTGGGCCTTAGAAAGCATCACTACGAACAAAGCTAGTGGAGGTGATGGAATTCCAGTTGAGCTATTCCAAATCCGGAAAGATGATGCTGTGAAAGTGCTGCACTCAATATGCCAGCAAATTTGGAAAACTCAGCAGTGGCCACAGGACTGGAAAAGGTCAGTTTTCATTCCAATCCCAAAGAAAGGCAATGCCAAAGAATGCTCAAACTACCACACAATTGCACTCATCTCACATGCTAGTAAAGTAATGCTCAAAATTCTCCAAGTTAGGCTTCAGCAGTACATGAACTGTGAACTTCCAGATGCTCAAGCTGGTTTTAGGAAAGGCAGAGGAACCAGAGATCAAATTGTCAACATCCTCTGGATCATGGAAAAAGCAAGAGAGTTCCAGAAAAACATCTATTTCTGCTTTATTGACTATGCCAAAACCTTTGACTGTGTGGATCACAATAAACTGTTGGAAAATTCTTCAAGAGACGGGAATACCAGAGCACCTGACCTGCCTCTTGAGAAACCTGTATGCAGGTCAGGAAGCAACAGTTAGAACTGGACATTGAACAGCAGACTGGTTCCAAATAAGAAAAGGAGTATGTCAAGGCTATATATTGTGACCCTACTTATTTAATTTATATGCAGAGTACATCATGAGAAACGCTGGGCTGGAAGAAGCACAAGCTGGAATCAAGATTGCTGGGAGAAATATAGATAACCTCAGATATGCAGATGACACCACCTATATGGCAGAAAGCAAAGAACTAAAGAACCTCTTCATGAAAGTGAAAGTGGAGAGTGAAAAAGTTGGCTTAAAGTTCAGTATTCAGAAAACTAAGATCATGGCGTCCGGTCCCATCACTTCATGGGAAATAGATGGGGAAACAGTGGAAACAGTGTCAGACTTTCTTTTTTTGGGCTCCAAAATCACTGCAGATGGTGACTGCAGCCATGAAATTAAAAGACGCTTACTCCTTGGAAGGAAAGTTGTGACCAACCTAGATAGTATATTGAAAAGCAGAGATACTTCTTTGCCAACAAAGGTCCATCTAGTCAAGGCTATGGTTTTTCCAGTAGTCATGTATGGATGTGAGAGTTGGACTGTGAAGAAAGCTGAGTGCCGAAGAGTTGATGCTTTTGAACTGTGGTGTTGGAGAACTCTTGAGAGTCCCTTGGACTGCAAGGAGATCCAACCAGTCCATCCTAAAGGAGATCAGTCCTGGGTGTTCATTGGAAGGACTGATGCTGAAGCTGAAACTCCAATACTTTGACCACCTCATGTGAAGAGTTGACTCGTTGGAAAAGACCTTGATGCTAGGAGGGATTGGGGGCAGGAGAAGAAGTGGACAACAGAGGATGAGATGGCTGGATGGCATCACCGACTCGATGGACATGAATTTGAGTGAAATCCGGGAGTTGGTGATGGACAGGGAGGCCTGGCGTGCTGTGATTCACAGGGTCGCAAAGAGTCGAACACGACTGAGCGACTGAACTGACATGAATCAGCCATGAGTGTACGTGTGTCCTCCCATCCTGAACCCCCCCCCCACCTCCCTCTCCACCTCATCAGATGCTGCTTCTTTACCTGCATGTAACCTGAGACAAATGACTTCCATGTGGAAGAAGAAGAAGTTGCAAGGTCTTCCTCTCATTCTCTGTCTTTTTTCATTTGGTCTACATCAGCAGTCTCTTAACTGGTCTCCAGGCCATCAACTTCTTCCTTCCCCAGATCACCAGAGTCAGCTTTCTTGACAAAGACTGAGAGCTAAACAAATGATGGAATATTTGTAATCCAGGTAGTAAAGTGCTGTGCGTACTCACTTCTGTGAAGGTTCCCCATCATCAGAGTGCAGTCCAAACAAATGAGAGACACTCAAGGGTTTCTGCAACACACCTCGTCTTCCGCCACTACCTCCACCAGTCATCCCTGCCTCGCGCATTCCAGAGACACAGAATCTTTATCACAGGATCTTTATCATTGCTTCAGGACTCTGTGCACCCTTGCAATTGGTATCTTTTATAGTCTCGTGGTTATTCTTCTTTTGTTCCCCTAAGGAAATGTATTTAAGTGCCATCCCCTCAATGTAGCTCTTTTTGGAACCCACTCTCCCAAGGCAGAATTATTTTTTCATCTGTATTCCATAGTAATTTATATAACTGTCAACTGTTGTACTTAGAACATTAAAGTCATTATATTAAGTGCTTAATATATAATGTTAATGTAATGTTATTATATTATATTAATGTGCTCAGTTATATTTTTGTTTCTAAAACTGGACTTGGATTTCTTGAGATCAAAAATTTTACTTCCTTAATGCCTGACACATAGGATGTCCACCATAAGTTTTAACTGAATACATTTCAGTCAGAAATCCTCCTATATAATCCAAATTGAAAGAACATAGAAAAGTAGAGTTCTTTGGAGCTAGCAATATGAGCAGCTCTCAGCAACCTTGTTTAATAGAAACAAGTCTTTCTTTTTCCATATTTTATTATCATTGTAGCATTCATTTATCAATGAATGCTTTATCAAGCTTCGTACCTGTAGAATCAGAGCATTTCAGTGGGAAGAATATCTCTGAAATGGTTCTTTTGATTTGCAGATGAAGAAAAAAGTCCTGTGTTTATGTCTGCCCCACAGGTAGCTTTTATCAAGTCTATTCAACAACCAACAACCTTTGTGAATTCATGAGTATTAAATCATTTTTATATCCCAGGCAAGTAAATTCTAAAAGAGACCAGCATGTGCAATGCATTTCAGTTCAAACAGAATCTCATTAAGAAATCTTAACCTAAGATGTTGGGGTGGGGGAAAGCCAGGCTACTTGATGAGAGGTAATTGGTAAGTTCAAGGTGGGTTTTAAATCAAGAGAAGTGCTTTTTATGTTTTTTGCAGAGATGACATGCCTATCAGGGCATCAGAAGAACTGTAGAGTGGGTATTGATGAGTTTCTTTTCCCCAGGTTTAATTGAGCCTCTTCTCTTTGATAGGTTTCAGAACCTGCTGTGGTCCAGAAAGACGTTTGTGGACCACATGAAGGTCTATAACCACAGTTACATCTACATGCCTGCCTTTTCTATGAAGACGGGAACAGAGCCATCCCTCCGGGTTTATTACACACTGTCAGATGTTGGTGCCAATCAGACAGTGCTCTTTGCCAACCCCAACTTTCTGCGTAGCATTGGGAAGTTCTGGAAAAGTAGGGGAATTCACGCCAAGCGCCTGTCCACAGGACTCTTTCTGGTGAGCGCAGCCCTGGGCCTCTGTGAAGAGGTGGCCATCTATGGCTTCTGGCCCTTCTCTGTGAATATGCATGAACAGCCCATCAGCCACCACTACTATGATAATGTCCTGCCCTTTTCTGGCTTTCATGCCATGCCGGAGGAATTTCTTCAACTCTGGTATCTTCATAAAATTGGTGCACTGAGAATGCAGTTAGACCCATGTGAGGACACCTCACTCCAGCCCACTTCCTAGGGACTGTGGGAAAAAAAAAAGGACTGAGCCAGGGTATTTTTGTTAGGTTTTCTACGTAACTTCAAAAGGAAATGATCAGGTCATTTCATGGATTTGCATGGACAACTTGGAAAAAAAAAATGACAACAGAAACCCAAGGGAAACTCTACTTTGACTATTGGCTTGGAAGACAGAAAAAGAAGTGAACCATCCCATGAAATATTTGGCACATGGTGGATTTGCAACTAGTAATATGCTGATGAAGTGATGTTGGTAAAGCACACTTACATGAGAAGGTACAGTTCACAAACTAGTCAAAACTAGGTATTGAAGCTGAGGAATTAAGGTAGATTAAGTGAAATGCCAGAGTAGAAGTGTTAGTGGTTATCAACCTGAACTGACTTAGTTTAAAAAAAAAAAGCTATCTTAATCAGACTAACATTAGAACTATAGGTTTTTAAAAAATTCTTACTTAATTTTGCCCTATTTAAGGGCAGTGAGTAGGTGATGGGGTACATTTTTTAAAAATCCCTTACTGAGTAATATGGATACAAAACACTACAGCTGATAATTGTAATTTGTTGAACCAAGTCTTTGTTAACTAGAGTTCCCCTCCCTTCCATTTAAAAAATTGTTAAATAAGAATTACTTCCTCCCCTTTTGTCAAGTTCACTTAGACAATGTGAAACATTGTTGAATTTAGATTGTGTTGATTCATTGTCAGGAGGACGAATCACTTTCCCTCCTCAGAATTTAGGGCATAAACTCAGTTTTAGGTCTGCATTATGCAAGCCTATTTGCATTATTATTGTGTGTGCTCAGTTGCTCAGTTGTGTCCTACTCTCTGTGACCCCATGGACCATAGCCTGCCAGACTTCTCTGTCCATGGGATTTGGAGTGGGTTGTCATTTCCTATTTCACAGGATCTTCCTGACCCAGGGACCGAAACCCACATCTCTTGCTTATTATTTTAGTGCAAAAAACTACAAATACAAGTGCATTATTTGTTTGCAAATTGGCATAATTATCTTCATAATTTAATATTCGGAGATGAAGTAAAGCACAATGACATCAAGCTTAGTCTCTGGAAGACAGACCGGAAGATACTCCCTTTTCTTTCTGCCATGGTAAATAGGTTCTCTCCAAGATGAAGCATATGCACGCACAGATAAAAGCATGCATAGACTCATGTACACTCATACACACACTCAGACAAAGCTCATTCCTGTGCAGCTATGAAAGCGGAACCCATATGACCTGGGATGGCAGAAATCTGTAACTCGTGTTGGAGAGCTATGAATGCATTAAGTGCTACCTACCACACCTTGCTACGAGACAAACCAGCTTACTGGTTGCTGCTCTGATGCTCATACCAGCATGAGATGTGAGCCTTAGCCCCAAATCATTCCAAATGAACAGAACTGTTTTAGTGTATGTGACTCCCCGCCACCAACATCTCATGAGTAAATCCTGTGTTATATATGGTCATCAACACATGGCTCACAGCAGTACAGGGATGCGAGTTAGTAGCTGTTGATGCCCTTAGTAACAGGTAGGACAGCTTAGAAGGCTTGTTACCTCAGCTTTGACACACTGCACACAAACTCTGTGGACAGTTTACGGGCAGCCAGATGTGTTTACATACAGAGAAAGGTAAAAGAAACCTCACATGGTCTTTGTGTTTGGGGATGTCTTAATCTAAAAGGAGACAGTACATATCACTAACTTAGTTCTTTGAAGTGTCACCAAAATGTAGGTAAACTGTACCCAAAAGTTCTGCTTCATTTTCCGTGGAAAAGACGTAGTATACAATGTAGACTAAACCAGGTGGCAGTTTTGGGGTGGATTCATTTAAATAATACTGAGATAACAAAGCCCTTGGGAAAATTCTACATCATTGGGATGTGGTGGTGCTCAGTCGCTCAGTCGTGTCCGACTCCTTGCAACCCCATGGACTGTAGGCCGCCAGGCTTCTCTGTCCATGGACTTTTCCAGAAAAGAATACTGAAGTGGGTTGCCATTTCCTACTCCAGGGGATCTTCCTGTCCAGGCAATTTCTAAATAAGATTGAATATTAAGGTTATTATAGAGATCAACAGTTAAAATATGACTGGTGACATAACACAGATTCTATTGATACTTAGAAAGTTAAGAATTTAAGGATATTGATTCTGTGCAGATCTGATTTGCTCTTTGATCCTATTTGGCAGCAAAAATGTAATGAGAATGTGCTGTGGGTGAGTCGCACTAAATATGCACTGTATGTGCAATCCTGAATATATTTCCTCTTTTGAGCTGTTGTTATTATTTAATAACTACCTGAAAAGGAATGCATTTTTACCTATACATTTCATCAAAATATAAAAGGCCTAACAAAAAACACACATAAAAGTTAATAAAATAGATAATACTCAAATTAGTGCTTTAATCGTTTATTGTTAAAATCAGTAATTAATGAACTCCATCGAACTCATGTGTCTTGGCTCCATTGAAGATGTCTTCTGGAAATTTTGCACTTTGTAATTCCTGGGCTAGGTTTGTGCAAGAGATTTGTACAGTGGTTAGTTGTACATTTGGGGCTTCTGAAAGGCAAGCAAATGGATAGAGTATAATTAGATCACGGCTTCTTAACTGGGGTGATTCTCCTCCCCTAACTGGTGACATTTGCCAGTGTCAGAGAAGGTGATGGCACCCCACTCCAGTACTCTTGCCTGGAAAATCCCATGTATGGAGGAGCCTGGTAGGCTGCAGTCCATGGGGTCGCGAAGAGTCGGACACGACTGAGCGACTTCACGTTCACTTTTCACTTTCATGCATTGGAGAAGGAAATGGCAACCCACTCCAGTGTTCTTGCCTGGAGAATCCCAGGGACAGGGGAGCCTGGTGGGCTGCCGTCTGTGGGGTCGCACAGTCAGACACGACTGAAGCGACTTAGCGGCAGCAGCAGCAGCAGACTTTTTTGTGGGATCTTAGTTCCCCCACCAGAGGTGGAACCCAGGCCCTCGGCAGTGAAAGCTCAGAGTCCTGACCACTGGATCACCAGGGAATTCTTAGGAGACATTTTTGATGGTCATGGTTTGGAGGGTGCTGCCAGTATCTAGTGGAGAGAGGCTGGGGTTCTACTAAAGATCTACAATGCACAGAGCAGCCCCCCCAACAAAGAATTACCCATGTGAAAATCCCAGTAGTGCCAAGGTTGAGAAACCCCAGATTAGACCAAAATGATATTTTGATTATCCCATATTATCTTCACTTACATGCTCATGTCATTCAAAGTATGACTACAATTTAATTAGAATGCTTTCTCAGAGTAGATTACAGTTTGGCATTATTTTATAGTGATAATTCACAAGTATGCCATACATATTTCCTTTTCTGTGGTTAGATATATCTCAATGTAGGAGTTGTGAGTGTGTAGGCTTATGTGTGTGTACATGTGCTTATAGCATAAAGTTAGTATATCCATCCTTATTAGAATATATGTGTTCCTAAGTGAGGATCTTTCTAGAATTATCCTGCACAGTACTCTGGCATACTCTATTACTCTTAAGTTAAATTCTAAGCTGCCATTATTTTATTTTTTTGAAATTGAGACCTTCAGAATTGGGCCTCATTATTTGTCAAATTTGGTTGAGTACATTTTAATGTTACTGACCCTTAAGATTCAGCTCAGAAGAGAGTTAGGTTGCTCACGTGTGTTGTAGACACATTTCATAAGAAAGTATTTCATCACTTTTGATGCACCTGCAAGGAGAAGGCATCATCCTCTAGCATATTAGTCTAATTTTTACGTTATATTTCAGTGGCAAAAATTAGGTTGCTCCATGGGGATAAATGAGGGGATGAAGAGACTGAAAATGAGTACCTGATGTGAATTTTTATTTTTATTAGCTCCAATTGGAGAACTGCACTGATATTATGGATCATGAGTAAGAAAGACTTCTGTTTGATTTTAATTAGACTTAGGTCAAATTAAGATGCCTGAAGGATTAAGTCTTTCATAAGAAAGTAATTTTTTATATGAAAGATTTTTTATGGAAGAAGACACTGGACACGTGCTTTCTGTAGAGTATTTGACCAACAGTTTATACAACATTGTGCATCTAAATTGAAAGTAACACAAGAAGTTAAGGAGTGCTTCCTGGATTTTTTTTCTGTATAGTTCACTTTTACCTATTTTAACAAGGGCAAATGATTCAAAATGATACAGAGATCCAGAGTGACAGATGTTCAAACAGTACTCTGTTTTTTGGCTTTGTGCTGTTTTAGGCCCTTTTCTGGACTAAAAACCTTGTTTAGGTTAAATATAACTTGTACCTGAAGCAATGGGCAACCTGGCTTAAAAATCTATATGGAAAATAACTGGGGAAATCCTAGGATTCTGAATTTGCCAAAAGTATTCTGAGATTAGTCCAAAGCTTTACAGTAGTATTAGTGATAATTTCAAATAGGAATAATAACCCATAACATTGTCAGCAACTCAAGTAGGTTTGTCATTTTATTATATACCACCTCCTGTTTCTCAGTTTGGAAAATCAGTCACCTAGGGTTTTCATTTCTATGTTTAAAAATACTGATTGTATGAAAATTTTAACTGATAAACCTTTGTTAGGAGGGACTTAAAGAGGAAAAAAAAAAAGTCACAGTCCACTGAAAACTTCAGGAAATGCTTATTGGATTGTATAAAAACTTTCCCACCAAAATCAGGTAATGTATGCTCTCTGTCAGTAGAGTTTCAAAGATCAAACTCTAAGAGGACTTTTATGGGAGCTTTAGGAAGAGCATGTGGAGGAATAAGGCTTGAGAACAATACTGTGCTTTTTATTTCTTCTTTTTCCCAGTGTAGAGGTCTCCTCTGAGATGATCTGATTTTGGTGGGCACACATCAGGGATGGACATGGGCAGACAATACTGAGGCACCTGCAACATGGGTCAAGCCTCTTAGAAGATGAACAGTGTGTGGTGTGTGTGTGTGTTAGTCACTCAGTTGTGTCTGATTCTTTGCATCCCCATGGACTATAGGCCGCCATGCTCCTCTGTCCATGGGATTCTCCAGGCAAGAATACTGGAGTGGGTTGCCGTGCCCTTCTCCAGGGGATCTTCCCAACCCAGGGATCTAACCCAGGTCTCCTGCATGGCAGGCAGATTCTTTACCCTTTGAGCCACCAGGGAAGCCCCAAATGAACAGTAAATACAACTGAATATGACTAGCAGTTTAGGCAACGTCAGTGAACAGCATGCTGGGGTGAAGAAGAGGCAAATGGAAAGGAAGAAAAACCCAGTCCCCAAGCTTTCTATGTACAAAGGGTCAGAGAAGTCTCTACTCTTGGCCTTGGCCTTCCAGCACTCTCTATCTCTGTCTACTACCACAGAAGATCTCCAAGATTTGAGGTCAAGCTAGTAGTCTTGTGATTAGAGAGTTGGTGTGCAAATTTGCTGGGAAGCTTAAAATTTTACACTTAAACATTAAACATTTCTTTTTTTTTTTTATTTATACTTGTGCTCTGTAAATTTGGGTGTCCCATGATAGAATTCTGATCATCTTTACCTAATTATGGCCCTGCCAGCGTTTATTAAAAATGAAACTTTTCCCCCCACTTTGATGCATTTTTTCTAAGTTCTCGAACCTGGGAAGATATCAGATATTCTACTGGTTCTCCAGTAGGCTGGATAAAGCTCTGGAGATGCATGCAAAGGCCTAGACTGCCTGTTTATAAATTCCTAAATAAGAAGCCACTATATTTAGGTTGAACACCATAAAATTTCTATTTTATAAGTGAAAGGAAACTCCTGTGAATCTCCAATTGTGTTGGCCATTTTTTTTCCTATCATAAGAAAATGGATACTACTGACTTTACTCCCACCGTAGGCCTATCTGAATTTTTTACCTGAAATAAATACATGAGTGGAAAACTCATTCACACATAACACAAAAATTCTGCTTGTCATTGCAATAAGAAAAAAATATGTGCTTCCATTTCCTTCTGATTTTCTGGTGCCAGCATTTCTGATTTCTTCTGCTCTAATAGTTAAGGAATAAATAAATAAATTAACTTAAAATACTTGAGATCACTTGTACGATAGCCAAAGCCCATAACTATAAATTCTAAAGCACAAAAGAGGAATTATATTTTGGCTATGGTCACTCATTTACCTACCTCCTGTATTCATATTGATCTCTACATTGTGCTAAAATTCTTTCTGATTTGCTTTCTTGTTGAAGCTATGGGATATAATCAATAATGTGCAACTACCTTGAAGTTTTATAGAATACTGTCTAAATGTATTGATCATGTCTCTTTCTGCTTCTATATAATTAGATTTTCTCCAGTTATTTGTCATTTTAAAAGCTCATGTTTCACATGATACAAATAAACATCTAAGGATGTGATTTTATCCAGGGCAGAGAAAATTAGGAGATAGATATGTCTGTTTTTCTCTCTACCATAAGAGAAATGGAGAATTGTCATTAAAAAAAAGAAGTTTAATGAAAATGATAGAACAAAAATCAGGGCTTTAATTGAGAGGGACCACTGGGAGGAATCTTTATTTTTTTAATCAAAGTACATTTGCTTACAATGTTGTGTTAGTTTCTACTGTATAGCAAAGTGAATCAACTATACATGTACATATATCCCCCCATTTTGGATTTCTGTCCCATTTAGTTCACCGTGGAGGATTGGGTAGATAGAGTTCCCTAAGCTATACAGTAGGTTCTCATTAGTTATCTATTTTATACACAGTGTATGCATGTCAATGGGAGGGATCTTAGTGTGCAGTGAAGAGGAAACATGGAGGTGGTTGTCCTTGTTTTCAGCCCCAAGAACCTTTTCAAAACATTTTAAAGGAAATACATTGTCATGCAACTGTTATTTCTAATGATGGAAACATACTAGAGGAAGCAGTGTGAGACTGTGCAACGCTTGGGGAAAAAAAGCAGAAGTGGTACCTCTTTACCTACTTGGACCCTCAGGGTCTAAACTCTTCCCCACTTCCTGTCCTCTCCACGTTGGGTTTTCCTTGGTGTTTGAGCCTGAATATGCAAACACGCCCATTCTCACACCCTTGTCCATCTCTACCTTGATGCATACTCACAAAATAAGGTGATTTTGATCTTTTGTCATGATGAGGCAGCAATATAGTAGCGTCACCTTGAACTTGACCCTTTGAAACATGATCACCATGTGCTATGCATAAAGTTAGCTTTCGTTACTGCTCCCACAATTATACCTCAGTAAAAGGCTTTTATATTCATTATTACTTAGGCAGACTAGATGTGTTTTCTCTCCTATGTGTTAGTGTAAACACACACATACACACACCCCTTACATTAGTTAGGCCCATTGAAAGAGAAAGATGGCTGACCTGGTTGGGGGTGGCAGAGGGTGCCTTAACTTTTTCTGGCTTGGCTTCCACTTCCTTATGTATTTCCTTCGTGTACCCCTGTCACTCTAGAGGTGTAACCATGTCTGTTCCAAGCTGTATCTTTATCATCAGCAAGAACTCTTACAAGTGTAGTGAATGTGACTATTTTATATAAATGCACAATAGTATCTAGGCCTTGGAGACATCTGATAACAGTATGTAAATATCCTTTGTTGAAGTAGTAGAACCTGCTCATAGGGAATGCCTTAGGTGATAGCTGCAGAAGGACACGGACTAAAAATGCTTGTTTTTTCAGCAAATTCTAGCATTCGTGGAAGCAAGAAAACAATTTTTTTTTCCCATTTCCCATTTATTCTTTAGCACCAATCCATTGGGCTTTCTTGTTGAAAGGTTTCTAGAGACATCTCTTTCATAATGTGTATTGTTGTTGTTTAGTCACTAAGTCATGTCAGACTCTTTGTGACCCCATGGAATGTAGCTTGCCAGCCTCCTCTATCCGTGGGATTTTCCAGGCAAATATACTGGAGTGGGTAGCTATTTCCTTCTCCAGGGGATCTTCCTGACCCAGGGATGGAATGCATGTCTCCTGCTCTGGCAGGATTCATTACCACTTAGCCACCAGGGAAGCCCTCATAATAATGTGTATAGGGTTCACAATTTGTGATGATTGATCATCACTGGAGCACGTCAGAGACACTAAAAAGGGGTGAGAACAGACAACACGGAAGCTCCACTGAACAACAGAGCTCCACTGAAGAGCTAGCCTCGGGGCTGCCCTGGTGGTCCACTGGTTAAGAATCCGCACTTCCACAGCAGAGGGCATGGGTTCCATCTCTGGTCCAGGAATTAAGATCCCTCCTGCCAAGCGACACAGCCCAAAAATTAAAAGGAAAATTAAAAAGGAAAAAAGAAAAAGCTTGCCTAAATTTTTGGAAGTCTGGAACATGACTAGAACTTCAGTTACCATACAACATAGTTGGTCTGAAAAGCTTTGAAAAAGAAAATTTCTCTTTAACTGATGATTGAACATTATATATTATTCTGCATGTGTGAAGGCTATTTTTCAAGAGTAAATTTGCAGAGACTAGAGCTCAGGAAAAAAAATAGAAAAATTCAAATAGACTTTCTCATGCAGTGTAGTCTGACTCCAAGTCGATAGATGCAGTATTTCTGGAAAAGATGTTAGATTAGACCATAAAATTGAAATCACTTGAACTGTGTGTAAAATTACTTCTTCCTAATAAAGCCAAACTCCACTGGCAGTAGGTATGGGGAAAATCAGTGCTCTTCATTTCTTTCTTTCTTTTTTTTTTTTTTTTTAGTTTCATAGAAAATGTAGCAGGTAAGAAAAAAACTTTAATTGGTACTTTTTATAGTATGACTTGAAAAAAACGGTATCTCTGTTGGTTCTGCTGAGTTGTTCTTTCCATAGAATTTAAATGCAATGTCATAGGAGGAGGTTTGCTGTTAAAACATGTCTTTTTCTTTGCTGTGTTCATTGTAATTATGGCTGGTACTGAGAAGTTTCAGTAAGTTTCAATTTCTCTACCTCCCTTACTTGGAGAAATTTTGGAAATGTACTCTGTGAATAAAATGTTTTTTTATATAGCTTGTGAAGTCTTTTTATTTCCCAGAAGCATTTGGGTAATTCTATTTTCTTTTCTTCCTTTATTTTTGTATGCATATCAGCTACACTTTTTTTTTTCTTTCTGGGTGCAAATTCAATGCTATTTAGTGAGAAAATTACTTTAGAAATACAGAATTATAAATGCTGTGTCTAGGATACAAGGACATTATTTGTACTTCTTATGCCGGTGAAAGTTACTATCTACTGGGCAACATAAAGTAGAAAGAAAATGGAATATTTATTTAACATGGTGTATGTACATGAACCCACTTTTTCCAGGGATAACATTTTTCCTTAATGCAATAATTCAGTATCAGTATGTGTGTCCTTGCGATACATTAAAAAATTTCCAACAAGGCTCAAAATATTTCAATTCAGTGACTTGGACAAGCCTAAGTGTGCCTTCTTGCCTAAATTATTTAGATAACTGCTTCAAACTCCCATTTTCCCTTGAGCTCTGGTGGCCCCGTTCTGCCACTTTTTCAAGAGGGAGAGATATCAGGAAAAATGACCTTGGTCCATCCATTACCATGCACTTCACCTCAGAAATGACCAGGCGCTTTGTACAGTTCTCCTTATTAATTCTCTGACTTCATTCTCACATAACAGCTTTTTGGACTGTAGCTATTTTAGGAAAGGACATTCTATTACCTAATGTTAAATCTTCATGAGGTTTAGCTGAATCATTTGGGAGAAAAGGACAGAGCTCCAGCATAAATGTGGGTTACTCTAATCTATTCTCAGATCACATGAGAAAAATAGATCTTGCTTGTTTTCACCAACTATCATTAAGTAAAAAAATCTAGGTATTACTGAATCTTGCTGTTCTACGTTATTTTGATTTAAGTCTTCAACAGCAGATATTGAGTCCAAAGGCTTTAAATACTCAAGAATTCCTAAACCGAAGTAAAGGGTAATTACATGTCACAGACTGTATTTTTGCTTGAAAAATTATTATTTGGATATTCAGTTAGATTCTTGGTGATAAAGGTCTAAACACATAAGATGATTGAATTAAATCTTGTGAAGTTCATTGTGAGGGATCAGGAAACCATGGAATGAAATTGAGGCCGTATCTCCTAATGCTTAATGTGTGATTCTGAAACATATTAACTAGTTTCTAGGATTTTGAAAATATGGGAAAACAAATACTTTGTTAACTTTTTTATATGGATAGAAAGTTAATTTCTGTCCTCCACAAGAGTCATGGTTTCCAGGCATGAATTAAAAAATCAGCCTCAATATTTGGAAACTTTTTCATCATAAACAATGAAATAAAAAATTATGTTACAAAACAATCAAGAGTTTATTGGTCTCAAGATATCCTTTGATCAAGAGGATTCTGACCTTTGTGTGTGGAGGAAGAGGGCACAGTAAGAATGGAGTATGAGTGTTCCTTTGGTGAGTCTGCTGTAATTAACATCACACCAGGTGAATTACTGATCTGTTTGGAAATGGTTTTATATTGGCCTATGCTGTTAATGCTTGGGCACCCAGCAGTGGTGAAAGCAGGATTATTGATTGTATGTACAATCTCCATCAGTTCCGTTCAGTTCAGTCGCTCAGTTGTGTCTGACTCTCTGCAACCCCATGAATCGCAGCACGCCAGGCCTCCCTGTCCATCACCAACTCCCGGAGTTCACCCAGACTCACGTCCATCGAGTCAGTGATGCCATCCAGCCATCTCATCCTCTGTCGTCCCCTTCTCCTCCTGTTCCCAGTCCCTCCCAGCATCAGAGTCTTTTCCAATGAGTCAACTCTTCGCATGAGGTGGCCAAAGTACTGGAGTTTCAGCTTTAGCATCATTCCTTCCAAAGAAATCCCAGGGTTGATCTCCTTCAGAATGGACTGGTTGAATCTCCTTGCAGTCCAGGGGACTCTCAAGAGTCTTCTCCAACACCACAGTTCAAAAGCATCAATTCTTCGGCATTCAGCTTTCTTCACAGTCTAACTCTCACATCCGTCCATGACCACAGGAAAAACCATAGCCTTGACTAGACTGACCTTTGTTGGCAAAGTAATGTCTCTGCTTTTGAATATGCTATCTAGGTTGGACATAACTTTTCTTCCAAGAAGTAAGCATCTTTTAATTTCATGGCTGCAGTCACCAACTATTACTAAAAGAACTTTGTATATAGAAGACTATCAAGAACCGAGAAAAGAGATTCGTGGTATCTGTACAACATACTGTTTTGTCTCGATCTCTTATAAAGGTTAAGACTGAGATGGGGGCAGTTAATACCTTAAAAGGTCAAGAGTGCTTTCAGTGCTTTCCATCATGGAGATGCAGCAGTTTGTTGTCATTGAAGTAGATATTTATTCTGGATTTGTCTTTATTGTCCTCAGTGCTCCTGATATCACCACCATCTTCTATGGCTTATGTATATATTACATACATCACCATCTACAACAACTTATATACCATATTGGTATATATAACACACAGCGTCCTTTTGACCATTGACATATTTTACAGTAACTGCAGCTGCAAAATTAAAAGACGCTTACTCCTTGGAAGAATAGCTATGACAAAGGTGCTGCTGCTGCTGCTAAGTTGCGTCAGTCGTGTCCAACTCTGTGCGACCCCATAGACGGCAGCCCACCAGGCTCCCCCGTTCCTGGGATTTTCCAGGCAAGAACACTGGAGTGGGTTGCCATTTCCTTCTCCAATGCATGAAAGTGAAAAGTGAAAGTGAAGTCATGTCCGACTCTTAGCGGCCCCACGGACTGTAGCCTACCAGGCTCCTCATCCATGGGGTTCTCCAGGCAAGAGTACTGCAGTGGGGTGCCATTGCCCTCTCTGATGACAAAGCTAGACAATGTATTAAAAAGCAGAGACCTTACTTTCTTAACAAAGGTCCATATATTCAAAGCTATGGTTTTTCCAGTAGTCATGTATGGATGTGAGAGTTGGACTATAAAGAAGGCTGAGCACCAAAGAATTGATGCTTTCGAACTGTGGTGCTGGAGAAGACTCTCTTGAGAGTCTCTTGGACAGCAAAGAGATTAAACCAGTGAATCCTAAAGGAAATCAACCCTGAATATTCATTGGAAGGATTGATGCTGAAGCTGAAGCTCCAATACTTTGGGCATCTGATGTGAAGAGCCGAGTCATTAGGAGAGACCTGGTTGCTGGGAAGGATTGAAGGCAGGAGGAGAAGGGGATGGCAGAGGATGAGATGGTTGGATGGCATCCTTGACTCAATGGACATGAGTTTGAGCAAGTTCTGGGAGATAGTGAAGGACAGGGAAGCCTGGCATGCTGCAGTTCATGGGATCGCAGAGTTGGACACAACTTAGTGACTGAACAACAGCAACAACAATATTTTACAGCAAAATAAGTGCAGAAAGGAGCTTATGTCTATGGAATTAACAAGTATTACTCTTTATCACAGGCTTCCCAGGTGGCACTAGTGGTAAAGAACCTGCCTGCCAATCCATTAGACATAGATGTGGGTTAAATCTCTGGGTTGGAAGGATTCCCTGGAGAAGGGCACTGCAACCCACTCCAGTATTCTTGCATGGAAAATTCCATGGACAGGGGAGCCTGGCGTGCTGTAGTCCATGGAGTTGCAAAGAGATGGACATGACTGGGCAACTGAAAAACAACAACTACATGCTTGTATTGCCGTTTAATTCAGAATTTTTTCTAATTACCTTGTGACTCTTCTTTAGTTCATGGGTTTTAGACATATACATTTCAATTTCCAAATATATGAAAGGTTTACTAGTATGTTTTTGCTATCTCTTTCTAATTTAATTCTCTCATGATCAGGAAATATGCTATGCATGATTTAAATTTTTTGAAGTTTATTGAATCTGGTTTGATAGCCCAGTGTGCACGAGCACAGTTGTTGGCAGGAGTGTACTAAAACTGTTTACTTGGTCAAGTGTATCCTTACTCACACTTTACCTGTTTGCTCTTTCAATTACAGAAAAAAGAAGTGTTAAGGTTTCCAATTGTATTCCATTTATTTTTAGTTCTATAAAACTTATCCTTATATACTTTGCAATTCTTTTGTAAACTACATACACTGAGGAATCTGAGTCCAGGCCAAACAATTGTCTGATCTTTTATGCCCCAACCATAGGTAATTCAAGGCCTTGCCTGGCAGGCCTCATGAGGAGAAACTATCCCAGCCTCACCAGGTTTGTACAGAGCCAAAGCATTGATTTTCTGGAGTCCCTTGGCCTGCAAGAAGACCAAACCAGTCAAGCCTAAAGGAAATCAACCCTGAATATTCACTGGAAGGACTGATGCTGAAGCTGAAGCTCCAGTACTTTGGCCACCTTATGTGAAGAGCCGACTCATTAGGAAATACCCTGATGCTGGGAAAGATTGAAGGCAGGAGGAGAAGGGGATGACAGAGGACGAGATGGTCAGATGGTATTAGTGACTCAATGGACTTGAGTTTGAGCAAGCTCCTGGAGATTTTGAAGGACAGGGAAGCCTGTCATGCTGAAGTCCATGGGGTCACAAAGAGTTGGACATAACTGAGCGACTGAACAACAACAAAGTCACTTTACTCTGTCTCTCCTGTCCTCTTATTCATATTTTCGTGTGTTTTGAAATAAGTGTTTATGTCCCCCCCCAATTCAAACATTGAAATTCTATACCACAATGTGATGGTATTAGGATGTAAGGCTTTTGATTTAGGGCTTGAATTAGGATTCAGTGAGGTCATGAGTGTGGAGTCCTCATAAAAGAAATTAGTGTATATAGAAGAACCACCAAAGAATTTGCTTCGTTTCTCTGCTCTCTATCATTTGAGGACACAACTAGAAATCAGAAATTTGAAACCTCAAAGAGAGGCCTTGCAAGAACTTGATCATGCTGGCACCCTGATCTGAGACTTCTAGCTTACAGAAATATGAGAAATAAACTTTTGTTGTTTATAAGCCACCCAGATTTAGTACTTTGTTTTAGCTGCTCAGACTGACATGAAGACAATATGTATATTTTTACCATGTATTTTATGCAATACAGTTACAAAACCTTGCAATGCAATATTGTTGTTTCACTTTGTCTTTCAAAGAAATTGGCATATTAAAATATACTTTGCATATTTACCCCCATTTACTAATTTCATGCTTTATTATTATTCTTGTAGAACTGGTATCATTTCTCACAGCTTGACGAAAATTCCTTTTCTAATAGTGCTGGCAGTAAAATCTCTCAGCTTTTGTTTATCTGAAAATGTCTGTAGTTCATCTTCATTTTAGAAATATGTTTCACTGGATATAGAAATATAGCTTTTTAGTTTTTAACATTTAAAATACGTTACTCCATTGTCTTCTAGTTTACTTTGTGTTTGATGAGGATTTTGCTAACATTACTGTCATATTATGCATGATCTTAGCTTCTTTTTCACCTTCTAGCTTCTTTTAGAATGTTTTTCTTTATCTTTGTGTTTCAGCACCATGACACAGATTTTACATTTGGATTTAAAAACAAAGTCTCCAGTTCTAGATATCACCAGAGTGTGCTAAACTATGTAAGTTCTTATATTTTTCAGGCCCAATTTAACTAAGCTTTTCACATCAAGAAGGTTGTTGTTAGTAGTTTGGTAGGGCAGAAAGTGTCAGGCCAAGTAAATTGTTGTTGCACCTGAGGACTTTTCCAGTCCTCTTTGCTCTGATTGCTAATAGCTTGACAGACTTATTATTGCTATTGCTATTTAATAGACAAGCTACCTAAGGTCTCTGTGGGAGATGAATATTACATTTCATCTTAAAAGAAAGGTTAAAACAGAACTGGGTTGCTAATATATTTTTAACAATTATATTTTGGGGTACTTTATGTACCACACAATTTACCCATTGTAAATGTACAGTTCAATGAATTTTAGTACAGTTTATTTTTGTAAAACCATTACCAAAGTCCAGCTTTATAATACTTTCATAGCTCCCCCAAATTTCCTACTTCCAGTAGTCAACCTTGTCTCTCAGTTTTAACCCCAGACAACCATGAATCTGCTTTCAGTCTCTATTGCTAAGTCACTTCAGTCATATCCGACTCTGTGTGACCCCATAGACGGCAGCCCACCAGGCTCCCCCGTCCATGGGATTCTCCAGGCAAAGACACTGGAGTGGGTTGCCATTTCCTTCTCCAATGCATGAAAGTGAAAAGTGAAAGGGAAGTCGCTCAGTCGTGTCCGAATCTTAGCAACCCCATGGACTGCAGCCTACCAGGCTCCTCCGTCCATGGGATTTTCCAGGCAAGAGTACTGGAGTGGGGTGCCATTGCCTTCTCCCTCAGTCTCTATAGTTTGGCCTTTTATGGAAAATTTATTTAAATGAAATAATAAAGTTTATGTAAATGAAATAATATAAATGAAATAATTTATGTACATAAGTTTATGTAAATAAAGTTTAAATAAATGCATTTGTATTTTATATAAATGAAATAATACAATATTCAGTTATTTGTGTCTGGTTTCTTTCATTTAGTAAAACATTTTTGAGACTTATCTGTTATTGCATGTATCAGTAGTTTGCTCCTTTTTATTGTTGAATAGCATTCCATTGCATGCATTTAACACATTTTGATTATTAATTCATTAATTTATTAATGTATATTTGGGTTGGCTTAGGTCCTTGGCTATTTTGAATAATGACTCTATAAACATTTGTGTGCAGATTGCTGATTCACATGGTAATATTTTCCTTTTAAGAAACTACTAAAACTATTTTGCAAAGTAGCTATACCATTTTACACACCCAACATAAATATGTGATTGTTTCTTCACATACTCCATGACAATTAGTATATTGTTAATCTTTTTAAAAATATCCCTCCTCTCAATGGGTATGAAGTTAAAAAGTTCTAGAGAACTTTCATACAACATTGCATCTATAGTTAACAATATTATACCATATACTTAAAACTCGGTGAAGAGGTTATAGCTCATGTGATATGGTTTTTACTACAATAAAAAATGATATAAAAAGAAAGTAAACAAAAATATCCCTCTTAGAGAGTGTATAATAATATCTCTATGGACTTTTCATTTCCATAAGGACTAATTGAGTATATTTTCAGTGTTTGTTAGTCTCTTATATATCTCCTTTGGTGAAATGTCTATTAAAATCCTTTGCGGGGGAGGAGCCAAGATGGTGGAGGAGTAGGATGGGGAGAACACTTTCTCCCCCACAAATTCATCAAAAGAGCATTTAAACGTCGAGTAAATTCCACAAAACAACTTCTGAATACCGGCAGAGGACATCAGGCACCCAGAAAAGCAACCCAACTCTTCAAAAGGAGGTAGGAAAAAATATAAAAGATAAAAAAAGAGACAAAAGAGGGAGGGACGGAGTTCCATCCCAGGAAGGGAGTCTTAAAAAGAGAGACGTTTCCAAACACCAGGAAACCTTCTCACTGCCGAATCTGTGCCGAGCTTTGGAAGCACAGAGGGCAACATAACAGGGAGAAAAAAATAAATAAACAATTAAAACTCGCACATTGCGAGCCCTACGGTAACTCCCCCAGCGGAGAAGCAGCGCAGATGCCTGCACACGGCATTAGCAAGTGGGGGCTGGGCAGGGAGTCGCGGCGCGGGCTGCATCGCTTAGAGTAAGAATCTGGCCTGAAAACCCTGAGCACTATCTGAGTGAAATAATGTGGGCTAGCAAACCAGACTGTGGGATATCTACCACGCGAAAAGCCAGCCCTAACCTAAGACACCATCAGGCCCGCGCACGGAACAAAGGACTGAACAGAGATAGCCGGTTACAGACCTTCCCCCTCCAGTGACAGGCAGCCAGAGCTGGAAGGGGGCAATCGCAGCCCCAGAGAGACATTATCTATAAAACTGTAAGCAGGCTCCTTTGCTAACTAAAACGTCTTGGGGGTCTGGACGGTCAACATCTGCCTGAGAAGGTGCGCCGGTTTTACACCCAGATAACCGAGTGGCGGGGAGGTGATAAGTCGCAGCATTGGCGCTCGCCAAACACCTCATCACCTGAGCTGCTCGGACCTGGGAAGAACACAAAACGCAGGCCCAACCGAGTCTGCGCCTCTGAGGACTACCCGAGTGCCTGAACCCGAGCGGCTTGGACCTGGGAGGTGCATGCAGCCCAGGGCTGGCCTTGGATTGTTCCCGGCGAAACAATCTAGAGCCCAAGCAGTGTGAGCAGGGAGGCTACACACGCCATGAGCGGGGGGCAGACCCAGTGTGGCTGAGGCACTGCGAGCGCACGCCAGTGTTATTTGTTTGCAGCATCCCTCCCTCCCTCCCCACAGTGCGACTGAACAAGTGAGCCTAAAAAAAAAAAAAAAAAAAGTGTCCTCCACCGTCCCCTTTGTGTCAGGGCGGAAACCAGACACTGAAGAGACCAGCAAACAGAAGAAGCTATAACAGAGGGAAACGCCTTGGAAGCTACAGGCAATAGATTAAAACCCCGTGGTTACTACAGACTACATAGGAAGGGGCCTATAGATCTTGAGAAATATAAGTCAGACCAAGGAACTAGCCAAAAATGAACTGAACCCACAATACTCACAACAAAACCAGAGAAAGTCCTAGATATATTTTTACTATATTTACGATCATTCTTTCTTTCTTTTTTTTTTAATTAAAAAAAAAAATTTTAAGTCCTCTATTGTTCCTTTAATTTTCACTTTTATAACCTATTACTTTGCAAAAAAAAAAAAGACCCTATTTTTTTTCTTCTTCAGCAAACTTCATATATATATATATTTTATAATTTTTTGATCTTGTTTTGTTTTTTCTTCTTCTTTTCTTTAACATTGTATTTTTGAAATTCCAAACTCTACTCTAGATTTTTAATTTTAGCTTTTTGGTATATGTTATCAATTTTGTACCTATAGTGTTTTTTTATAATTTCTGTGACTTTTTTTTTTCTTCTCTGTTTCTTTCTCTTCTTCTTTTATATAACATTATATATCTGAAATTCCAAACTCTACTCTAGATTTTTAATTTATGCTTTTTGGTATTTGATATCAATTTGGTACCTGTATTTTCTTTATAATTTTTGCGACATTGTTTGTTTTTGTTTGATTGTTTTCTCTCTTTATTTTTCTTCCTTTTTTTTAACATTGTATTTTTGAAATTCCAAACTCTACTCTAGATTTTTAATTTTTGCTTTTTGGTATTAGTTATCAATTTTGTACCTGTATTTTCTTTATAATTTTCGCAACCTTGTTTGTTTTTCTTTGTTCGTTTTTTCTCTCTTTCTTTTCCTTCTTCTTTTCTTTAACATTGTATTTTTGAAATTCCAAACTCTACTCTAGATTTTTAATTTTTGCTTTTATGTATTTGTTACCAATTTTGTACCTTTAAGAACCCAATCTTCAGGACCCATTTTTCACTAGGGAGCGAGATTACTGGCTTGACTGCTCTCTCTCCCTTTGGACTCTCCTTTTTCTCCACCAGGTCGCCTGTGTCTCCTCCCTAACCCCTCTCTACTCTACCCAACTCTGTGAATTTCTGTGTGTTCCAGACGGTGGAGAACACTTAGGGAACTGATTACTGGCTGGATCTGTCTCCCTCCTTTTCATTTCCCCCTTTTATCCTTTTGGCCACCTCTGTCTCCTTCCTCCTTCTTCTCTTCTCTGTATAACTCCGTGAACATCTCTGAGTGGTCAAGTTGTGGAGTGCACATAAGGAAGTGACTACTGGCTAGCCTACTTTCTCCACTATTGATTCCACCTCATCTCATTTGGGTCACCTCTAACTCCCTCCTCCCTCTTCTCTTCTCCATGTAATGCTGTGAACCTCTCTGAGTGACCCTCACAGTAGAGAAACTTTTCATCTTTAAAGCAGATGTTTTATCAATGGTGCTGTATAGAAGGAGAAGTTTTGAAACTACTGTGAAAATAAGACTGATAACTGGAAGCAGGAGGCTTAAGTCCAAACCCTGACTCCAGGGAACTCCTGACTCCAAGGAACATTAATTGACAGGAGTTCATCAAACGCCTCCATACCGACACTGAAACCAAGCACCACACAAGGGCCAACAAGTTCCAGGGCAAGACATACCAAGCAAATTCTCCAGCAACAAAGGAACACAGCCCTGAGCTTCAAGATACAGGCTGCCCAAAGTCACCCCAAAACCATAGACATCTCATAACTCATTACTGGACATTTTATTGCACTCCAGAGAGAGGAAATACAGCTCCACCCACCAGAACATCGACACAAGCTTCCCTAACCAGGAAACCTTGACAAGCCACCTGTACAAACCCACACACAGTGAGGAAACGCCACAATAAAGAGAACTCCACAAACTGCCAGAATACAGAAAGGACACCCCAAACTCAGCAATTTAAACAAGACAAAGAGACAGAGGAATACCCAGCAGATAAAGGAACAGGATAAATGCCCACCAAACCAAACCAAAGAGGAAGAGATAGGGAATCTACCTGATAAAGAATTCCGAATAATGATAGTGAAATTGATCCAAAATCTTTAAATTAAAATGGAATCACGGATAAATAGCCTGGAGACAAGGATTGAGAAGATGCAAGAAAGGTTTAACAAGGACCTAGAAGAAATAAAAAAGAGTCAATATATAATGAATAATGCAATAAATGAAATTAAAAACACTCTGGAGGCAACAAATAGTAGAATAACAGAGGCAGAATATAGGATTAGTGAATTAGAAGATAGAATGATAGAAATAAATGAATCAGAGAGGATAAAAGAAAAACGAATTAAAAGAAATGAGGACAATCTCAGAGACCTCAAGGACAATATTAAACACTACAACCTGCGAATCATAGGGGTCCCAGAAGAAGAAGACAAAAAGAAAGACCATGAGAAAATACTTGAGGAGATAATAGTTGAAAACTTGCCTAAAATGGGGAAGGAAATAATCATCCAAGTCCAAGAAACCCAGAGAGTCCCAAACAGGATAAACCCAAGGCGAAACACCCCAAGACACATAGTAATCAAATTAACAAAGATCAAACACAAAGAACAAATATTAAAAGCAGCAAGGGAAAAACAACAAACAACACACAAGGGGATTCCCATAAGGATAACAGCTGATCTTTCAATAGAAACTCTTCAAGCCAGGAGGGAATGGCAAGACATACTTAAAATGATGAAAGAAAATAACCTACAGCCCAGATTATTGTACCCAGCAAGGATCTCATTCAAGTATGAAGGAGAAATCAAAAGCTTTTCAGACAAGCAAAAGCTGAGAGAATTCAGCACCACCAAACCAGCTCTCCAACAAATACTAAAGGATATTCTCTAGATGGGAAACACAAAAACGGTGTATAAATTCGAACCCAAAACAATAAAGTAAATGGCAACGGGATCATACTTATCAGTAATCACCTTAAACGTAAATGGGTTGAATGCCCCAACCAAAAGACAAAGACTGGCTGAATGGATACAAAAACAAGACCCCTACATATGTTGTCTACAAGAGACCCACCTCAAAACAGGGGACACATACAGACTGAAAGTGAAGGGCTGGAAAAAGATTTTCCATGCAAATAGGGACATAAAGAAAGCAGGAGTAGCAATACTCATATCAGATAAAATAGACTTTAAAACAAAGGCTGTGAAAAGAGACAAAGAAGGTCACTACATAATGATCAAAGGATCAATCCAAGAAGAAGATATAACAATTATAAATATATATGCACCCAACACGGGAGCACTGCAGTATGTAAGACAAATGCTAACAAGTATGAAAGGAGAAATTAACAATAACACAATAATAGTGGGAGACTTTAATACCCCACTCACACCTATGGATAGATCAACTAAACAGAAAATTAACAAGGAAACACAAACTTTAAACGATACAATAGACCAGTTAGACCTAATTGATATCTATGGGACATTTCATCCCAAAACAATGAATTTCACCTTTTTCTCAAGTGCATATGGAACCTTCTCCAGGATAGATCACATCCTGGGCCATAAAGCTAGCCTTGGTAAATTCAAAAAAATAGAAATCATTCCAAGCATCTTTTCTGACCACAATGCAGTAAGATTAGATCTCAATTATAGGAGAAAAAACTATTACAAATTCCAACATATGGAGGCTGAACAACACGCTGCTGAATAACCAACAAATCACAGAAGAAATCAAAAAAGAAATCAAAATTTGCATAGAAACGAATGAAGATGAAAACACAACAACCCAAAACCTGTGAGACACAGTAAAAGCAGTCCTAAGGGGAAAGTTCATAGCAATACAGGCACACCTCAAGAAACAAGAAAAAATTCAAATAAATAACCTAACTCTACACCTAAAGCAACTAAAAAGGAAGAAATGAAGAACCCCAGGGTTAGTAGAAGGAAAGAAATCTTAAAACTTAGAGCAGAAATAAATGCAAAAGAAACAAAAGAGATCATAGCAAAAATCAACAAAACCAAAAGCTGGTTCTTTGAAAGGATAAATAAAATTGACAAACCATTAGCCAGACTCATCAAGAAACAAAGGGAGAAAAATCAAATCAATAAAATTAGAAATGAAAATGGAGAGATCACAACAGACAACACAGAAATACAAAGGATCATAAGAGACTACTATCAACAATTATATGCCAATAAAATGGACAATGTGGAAGAAATGGACAAATTCTTAGAAAAGTACAACTTTCCAAAACTCGACCAGGAAGAAATAGAAAATCTTAACAGACCCATCACAAGCACGGAAAATGAAACTGTAATCAAAAATCTTCCAGCAAACAAAAGCCCAGGTCCAGACGGCTTCACAGCTGAATTCTACCAAAAATTTAGAGAAGAGCTAACACCTATCCTGCTCAAACTCTTCCAGAAAATTTCAGAGGAAGGTAAACTTCCAAACTCATTCTATGAGGCCACCATCAACCTAATACCAAAACCTGACAAAGATCCCACAAAAAAAGAAAACTACAGGCCAATATCACTGATGAACATAGATGCAAAAATCCTTAACAAAATTCTAGCAATCAGAATCCAACAATACATTAAAAAGATCATACACCATGACCAAGTGGGCTTTATCCCAGGGATGCAAGGATTCTTCAATATCCGCAAATTAATCAATGTAATACACCACATTAACAAATTGAAAAATAAAAACCATATGATTATCTCAATAGATGCAGAGAAAGCCTTTGACAAAATTCAACATCCATTTATGATAAAAACGCTCCAGAAAGCAGGAATAGAAGGAACATACCTCAACATAATCAAAGCTATATATGACAAACCCACAGCAAACTTTATCCTCAATGGTGAAAAATTGAAAGCATTTCCTCTAAAGTCAGGAACAAGACAAGGGTGCCCACTTTCACCATTACTATTCAACATAGTTAACATAGTTTTGGAAGTTTTGGCCACAGCAATCAGAGCAGAAAAAGAAATAAAAGGAATCCAAATTGGAAAAGAAGAAGCAAAACTCTCACTATTTGCAGATGACATGATCCTCTACATAGAAAACCCTAAAGACTCCACCAGAAAATTACTAGAACTAATCAATGACTATAGTAAAGTTGCAGGATATAAAATCAACACACAGAAATCCCTTGCATTCCTATACACTAATAATGAGGAAACAGAAAGAGAAAATAAGGAAACAATTCCATTCACCATTGCAACGGAAAGAATAAAATACTTAGGAATATATCTACCTAAAGAAACTAAAGACCTATCTATAGAAAACTATAAAACACTGGTGAAAGAAATCAAAGAGGACACTAATAGGTGGAGAAATACACCATGTTCATGGATTGGAAGAATCAATATAGTAAAAATGAGTATACTACCCAAAGCAATTTATAGATTCAATGCAATCCCTATCAAACTACCAACAGTATTCTTCACAGAGCTAGAACAAATAATTTCACAATTTGTATGGAAATACAAAAAACCTCGAATAGCCAAAGCGATCTTGAGAAAGAAGAATGGAACTGGAGGAATCAACCTACCTGACTTCAGGCTCTACTACAAAGCCAGTCACCAAGACAGTATGGTACTGGCACAAAGACAGAAATATAGATCAATGGAACAAAATAGAAAGCCCAGAGATAAATCCACACACATATGGACACCTTATCTTTGACAAAGGAAGCAAGAATATACAATGGATTAAAGACAATCTCTTTAACAAGTGGTGCTGGGAAATCTGGTCAACCACTTGTAAAAGAATGAAACTAGAAAACTTTCTAACACCATACACAAAAATAAACTCAAAATGGATTAAAGATATAAACGTAAGACCAGAAACTATAAAACTCCTAGAGGAGAACATAGGCAAAACACTCTCTGACATACATCACAGCAGGATCCTCTATGACCCACCTCCCAGAATATTGGAAATAAAAGCAAAAATAAACAAATGGGACCTAATTAAAATTAAAAGCTTATGCACATCAAAGGAAACTATTAGCAAGGTGAAAAGACAGCCTTCAGAATGGGAGAAGATAATAGCAAATGAAGCAACTGACAAACAACTAATCTCGAGAATATACAAGCAACTCCTACAGCTCAACTCCAGAAAAATAAATGACCCAATCAAAAAATGGGCCAAAGAACTAAATAGACATTTCTCCAAAGAAGACATACAGATGGCTAACAAACACATGAAAAGATGCTCAACATCACTCATTATCAGAGAAATGCAAATCAAAACCACTGTGAGGTACCATTTCACACCAGTCAGAATGGCTGTGATCCAAAAGTCTACAAGTAATAAATGCTGGAGAGGGTGTGGAGAAAAGGGAACCGTCTTACACTGTTGGTGGGAATGCAAACTAGTACAGCCACTATGGAGAACAGTGTGGAGATTCCTTAAAAAACTGGAAATAGACCTGCCTTATGATCCAGCAATCCCACTGCTGGGCATACACACTGAGGAAACCAGAAGGGAAAGAGACACGTGTACCCCAATGTTCATCGCAGCACTGTTTATAATAGCCAGGACATGGAAGCAACCTAGATGTCCATCAGCAGATGAATGGATAAGAAAGCAGTGGTACATATACACAATGGAGTATTACTCAGCCATTAAAAAGAATACATTTGAATCAGTTCTAATGAGGTGGATGAAACTGGAGCCTATTCTACAGAGTGAAGTAAGCCAGAAAGAAAAACACCAATGCAGTATACTAATGCATATATATGGAATTTAGAAAGATGGTAACAATAACCCTGTGTATGAGACAGCAAAAGAGACACTGATGTATAGAACAGTCTTATGGACTCTGTGGGAGAGGGGGAGGGTGGGAAGATTTGGGAGAATGGCATTGAAACTTGTAAAATATCATGTATGAAACGAGTTGCCAGTCCAGGTTCGATGCACGATACTGGATGCTTGGGGCTAGTGCACTGGGACGACCCAGAGGGATGGTATGGGGAGGGAGGAAGGAGGAGGGTTCAGGATGGGGAACACATGTATACCTGTGGTGGATTCATTTTGATATTTGGCAAAACTAATACAATTATGTAAAGTTTAAAAATAAAATTAAATTTTAAAAAATCCTTTGCATTGTACATTTGGAGTGAGGAGTGTTTCCTCTTATTACTGAGTTCTTAGATTTAAAAAAATTATTTTTTATGCATATCCTTCTCAGATTTGCAAATATTTTTACTTGTCTGAATTTTTTTTCATTTTATTAATGATATCTATTGGAAATAAAAGAATTTTAACTTTTATAAAGTTCATTTTGTTTTTCCATAAAGATAACACTTTAGTGTCATCTGAAAATAAAGACACATGTATTTATTTTTTTCAATATGTTTTTAATTTTAAAGAATTAAATTAAAAGAATGCCTTTAATTTTATTCTTGCCTTACTGAGTTGGCTTCAACTACAAGAATAGTGTTGAATAGAAATCCCACTTCTGGGCATACACACCAAGGAAACCAGAATTGAAAGAAACACGTGTATCCCAATGTTCATCGCAGCACTGTTTATAATAGCCAGGACATGGAAGCAACCTAGATGTCCATCAGCAGACGAATGGATAAAAAAGCTGTGGTACATATACACAAGGGAGTATTACTCAGCATTAAAAAGAATACATTTGAATCAGTTCTAATGAGGTGGATGAAACTGGAGCCTATTATACAGAGTGAAGTAAGCCAGAAAGTAAAACACCAATACAGTATAATAATGCATATATATGGAATTTAGAAAGATTGTAACAATAACCCTGTATGCAAGACAGACAGCATAAGAGAGAGATGTATAGAACAGTCTTTTGGACTCTGTGGGAGAGGGCGAGGGTGGGATGATTTGTGAGAATGGCATTGAAACATGTATATTATCATATGTGAAATGAATCACCAGTCCAGGTTTGAAGCATGATACAGAATGCTTGGGGCTGGTGCACTGATATTACCCAGAGGGATGGTATGGGGAGGGAAGTGGGAGGGGGGTTCAGGATGGGGAACACATGTACACCTGTGGCAGATTCATGTCAATATATGGCAAAACCAATACAATATTGTAAAGTAATTAGCCTCCAGGTAAAATAAATAAATTTATATTTAAAAAAAAAAAAAGACTGAATGATCTCTGTTCATTTCCAAGGCAAACTATTCAATATCATGGTAATCCAAGTCTATGCCCTGACCAATAATGCTAAAGAAGCTGAAGTTGAATGGTTCTATGAAGACCTACAAGACCTTCTAGAACTAACATCCCCCAAAGATGTCCTTTTCATTATAAGGGACTGGAATGCAAAAGTAGGAAGTCAATAAACACTTGAAGTAACAGGCAAATTTGGCTTTGGAGTACAGAATGAAGTAGAGCAAAGGCTAATAGAGTTTTGCCAAGAGAATGCACTGATCATAGCAAACACCTTCTTCCAACAACACAAGAGAAGACTTTACACATAGACATAACCAGATGGTCAACACAGAAATCAGATTGATTATATTCTTTGCAGCCAAAGATGGAGAATGCTCTATACAGTCAGCAAAAACAAGACCGGGACCTGACTGTGGCTCAGATCATGAACTCCTTATTGCCAGATTCAGACTTAAATTGAAGAAAGTAGGGAAAACCACTAGGCTATTCAGCTATGACCTAAATCAAATCCCTTATTATTATACGATGGAAGTGAGAAATAGATTTAAGGGACTAGGTCTGATAGACAGAGTGCCTGATAAACCATGGACAGAGGTTCGTGACATTGTACAGGAGTCAGGAAACAAGACCATCTGCAAGAAAAAGAAATGCAAAAAAGCAAAATGGCTGCCTGAGGAGGCCTTACAAATAGCTGTGAAAAGAAGAGAAGCCAAAAGCAAAGGAGAAAAGGAAAGATATACCCATTTGAGTGCAGAGTTCCAAATAAGAGCAAGGAGAGATAAGAAAGCCTTCCTCAGTGATCAGTGCAAATAAATAGAGGAAAACAATAGAACGGAAAAGACTAGAGACCTCTTCAAGAAAATTAGAGATACCAAGGGAACATTTCATGCAAAGATGGGCTCAATAAAGGACAGAAATGGTATGGATGTAACAGAAGCAGACTATATTAAGAAGAGATGGTAAGAATACACAGAAGAACTGTACAAAAAAGATCTTCATGACTCAGATAATCATGATGCTGTGATCACCTAGAGCCAGACATCCTGGAATGTGAAGTCAAGTGGGCCTTAGGAAGCATCACTATGAACAAAGCTAGTGGAGTTGATGGAATTCCAGTTGAGCTATTTCAAATCCTGAAAGATGATGCTGTGCAAGTGCTGCACTCAATATGCCAGCAAATTTGGAAAACTCAGCAGTGGCCACAGGACTGGAAAAGGTCAGTTTTCATTCCAATCCCAAAGAAAGGCAATGCCAAAGAATGCTCAAACTACCTCACAATTGCACTCATCTCACACGCTAGTAAAGTAATGCTCAAAATTCTCCAAGCCAGGTTTCAACAATATGTGAGCCATGAACTTCCAGATGTTCAAGCTGGTTTTAGAAAAGGTAAAGGAACCAGAGATCAAATTGCCAACATCCGCTAGATATCGAGAAAGTAAGAGAGTTCCAAAAAACATCTGTTTCTGCTTATTGCCTATGCCAAAAAGAGATGGGAATACCAGACCACCTGACCTGCCTTTTGAGAAATCTTTGTGCAGGTCAGAAAGCAACAGTTAGAACTGGACATGGAACAACAGACTGGTTCCAAATATGAAAAGGAGTACCTCAAGGCTGTATAGGAGAAGGTGATGGCACCCCACTCCAGTACTCTTGCCTGGAAAATCCCATGGATGGAGGAGCTTTGTGGGCTGCAGTCCATGGGGTCAAAAAGAGACACGACTGAGTGACTTCACTTTCACTTTTCACTTTCATGCATTGGAGAAGGAAATGGCAACCCACTCCAGTGTTCTTGCCTGGAGAATCCCAGGGACGGGGGAGCCTGGTGGGCTGCCGTCTGTGGGGTCGCACAGAGTTGGACACGACTGAAGCGACTTAGCAGCAGCAGCAAGGCTGTATATTGTCACCCTGCTTATTTAACTTATATGCAGAGTATATCATGAGAAACACTGGGCTGAGTGAAGCACAAGCTGGAATCAAGATTGCCGGGAGAAATATGAATAACCTCAGATATGCAGATGACACCACCCTTATGGAAGAAAGCAAAGAAGAACTAAAGAGCCTCTTGATGAAAGTGAAAGAGGAGAGTGAAAAGTTGGCTTAAAGCTCAACATTCAGAAAACAAAGTTCATGGCATCCAGTCCTATCACTTCATGGCAAATAGATGTAGAAACAGTGGTTGACTTTTTTGGGGGGGCTCCAAAATCACTGCACATGGTGACTGCAGCCATGAACTTAAAAGACACTTACTCCTTAGAAGGAAAGTTATGACCAACCTAGACAGCATATTATAAAGCAGAGATAGTACTTTGCCAACAAAGGTCTGTTTAGTCAAGGATATGGTTTTTACAGTGGTCATGTATGGATGTGAGAGTTGGACTATGAAGAAGGCTGAGCACCGAAGAATTGATGCTTTTGAACTGTGGTATTGGAGAAGAAGAATTCCCTTGGACTGTAAGGAGATCCAACCAGTGCATCCTAAAGGAGATCAGCCCTGGTGTTCACTGGAAGGACTGATGTTGAAACTGAAACTCCAATACTTTGGCCACCTGATGTGAAGAGCTGACTCATTCGAAAAGACACTGGTGCTGGGAAAGATTGAGGGCAAGAAGAGAAAGGGACAACAGAGGATGAGATGGTTGGATGGCATTACCGGACTCAATGGACATGAGTTTGGGTAATCTCTGGGAGTTGGTGATGTACAGGGAGGCCTGGTGTGCTGCGGTTCATGAGGTCACAAAGAGTTGGACACGACTGAGCAACTGAACTGAACTGAACCAGATATATCATCAACATATGAAAATCAGTTTCATTTTTTATCACTAGTATTTTCTAACAGCTAGAAAATTCAATTTGAAAAAATAGTTGTTCTCTTTCATAGCAAGAAAGTAATAAAATGTAAGCCCATGACAAATACTACAAAAATTCACAGGTCTTTTACAAAGTAATTTGTAAAATACGTACATATATGGCACAACTTCTTTATCCGTTCATCCACTGAAGGACACTAGGTTGTTTCTGTGTCTTGGCTATTGTAAATAAAGCTGCAATGAACATGGGAATACAGATGTCTTTTCAAGTTAGTGCTTTTTTTTTACCTCTGGATATATTCCCAGAAGCGTACTGGTTAGATAATATGGTAGTTCTAGTTTTAATTCTTCGAGGATCCTCCACACTGTTTTCTATAGTGGCTGCAGTTATGCTGATTTATTACTTGTGCTCATTATCTTGATCTTGTTAATGCTTTTATCATCATCATATGATTTTGAGAAATGTTTCTACCTTAGAGATTCATCAGGATGTTCAATGTACCATTATTACTGTTTCCATTTTTACTTCAAATGAATCATATATCTTTACAAGCAAACTCTTTCTGTTCCAAAAAATCAGGAATGTGATGACAAATTAACATCTTATTGATAGCCCTACACAAAGTACAAATAGATCACATCGTCACTTGTTACTCTGAAGTTTCTCTTATCTATTCAGAGGGAGAGTTGCCAAATTTCCTGCCTCCAGTTGCATTGCTCAGCACATACTAAGCAATCTTTTTGCATGTATCTCAGTAATAGAATGCAACACAGCTCCATTGATTCTGGTCTCTTCCCCCCTTAGGCCTTGTAGGAAACTTTGCTGTTGTTGTTGTGCAACACAATCATAATTCTTTAAAAAAAAAAAAAATCAGCTTACACTAATTGATTTTAGCGTAATTTTCCTGTGGTTTTTGCATATGCACTAGCTTTATGTTTTAAAGACAAGTGTGGCTCTATCTCTCTATGTATATGTATATGTGTCTGTATAAATATGGATGTGCAATTGTTAAGTGTGTCTTAATATATATCTTTCAAAAGATATTCAAATGACAGATAAATTTAACAAACGATATAAACAGTGCTCATAACTCAACTGATGTGAGATGTGCCAAAACCAAGTGTGCCCACGTGTAGACAATGGCAACTATGTTAGGAATACTGCTCAGCAAAGAGTGATCGTGAAAGGCATATATTTTAAGATGCTGCTTGACTTCAGAAATGTGAAAAGGTGTATGTTAGAATCAATAACATGTTTTATTTTCCGTTAATGGGATGAATGAAAAGGCATTTGTGAAAGAGACTGAAGCAGTCAGTGCTGCTGTCAAGGAGAATTAATGAGTTCTAATATTCTAAAACCCATCTTTCTGTCTCAGAAGAATAAATCAGAGAGATAAGAGAAATTTTAAAAAGGATCTTGAATCAAAGGAGTGAGTCTGAGATGGTTCTCTTGAAAATGCACTCAAACTGCCATTGACCTGGGCTCCTTCACAAAGCTCTTTTTGCACACTAGGTGGCTCTCACACACAATGACATGTCAAATGAAAATATTGATAGCTTAGTCATTTAGTTTTTATGTCATGTTAACTCAAGAAATATTTATTGAGAATCAGTTATTAGCACTACACTGATCTTTTTGAGGAATATAAAAATTACTATGTTCTATACCCAGTCTGTAGGAAATTTACAATTTGGTAAGGGAGATAAAACAGAAATAGATGTTTTTCTGGAACTCTCTTGCTTTTTCCATGATCCAGCAGATGTTGGCAATTTGATCTCTGGTTCCTCTACCTTTTCTAAAATCAGCTTGAACATCTGGAAGTTTACAGTTCACTTATTGCTGAAACCTGGCTTGGAGAATTTTGAGCATTACTTTACTAGCATGTGAGATGAATGCAACTGTGCAGTACTTTGAGCTTTCTTTGGCATTGCCTTTCTTTGGGATTGGAATGAAAACTGATCTTTTCCAGTCCTGTGGCCACTGCTGAGTTTTCCAAATTTGCTGGCATATTGAGTGCAGCACTTGCACAGCATCATCTTTCAGGATTTGGAATAGCTCAACTGGAATTCCATCACCTCCACTAGCTTTGTTCGTAGTGATGCTTCCTAAGGCCCACTTGACTTCACATTCCAGGATGTCTGGCTCTAGGTCAGTGATCACACCATCGTGATTATCTGGGTCGTAAAGATCTTTTTTGTACAGTTCTTCTGTGTATTCTTACCACCTCTTCTTAATATCTTCTGCTTCTATTAGGTCCATACCATTTCTGTCCTTTATTGAGCCCATCTTTGCATGAAATGTTCCCTTGGTATCTCTAATTTTCTTGAAGAGATCTCTAGTCTTTCCCATTCTGTTGTTTTCCTCTATTTCTTTCATTGATCGCTGAAGAAGGCTTTCTTATCTCTCCTTGCTATTCTTTGGACCTCTGCATTCAGATGCTTATATCTTTCCTTTTCTCCTTTGCTTTTCACTTTTCTTCTTTTCCCAGCTGTTTGTAAGGCCTCCCCAGACAGCCATTTTGCTTTTTTGCATTTCTTTACCATGGGGATGGTCCTGATCCCTGTCTCCTGTACAATGTCACGAACCTCCGTCCATAGTTCATCAGGCACTCTATCTATCAGATCTAGTCCCTTAAATCTATTTCTCACTTCCACTGTATAATCATAAGGGATTTGATTTAGGTCATTCCTGAATGGTCTAGTGGTTTTCCTTACTTTCTTTAAGTCTGAATTTGGTAATAAGGAGTTCATGATCTGAGCCACAGTCAGCTCCTGGTCTTGTTTTTGTTGACTGTATAGAGCTTCTCCATCTTTGGCTGCAAAGAATATAATCAGTCTGATTTTGGTGTTGACCATCTGGTGATGTCCATGTGTAGAGTTTTCTCTTTATTCTCTTTATTAACTATGCCAAAGCCTTTGACTGTGTGGATCACAATAAACTGTGGAAAATTCTGAAAGAGGTGGGAATTCCAGACCACCTGACCTGTCTCTTGAGAAATTTGTATGCAGGCCAGGAAGCAACAGTTAGAACTGGACATGGAACAACAGACTGGTTCCAAATAGGAAAAGGGAGTATGTCAAGGCTGTATATTGTCACCCTGCTTATTTAACTTATATGCAGAGTACATCATGGGAAACACTGGGCTGGAAGAAGCACAAGCTGGAATCAAGATTGCTGGGAGAAATATCAGTCACCTCAGATATGCAGATAACACCACCCTTATGGCAGAAAGTGAAGAGGAACTAAAAAGCCTCTTGATGAAAGTGAAAGTGGAGAGTGAAAAATGTTGGCTTAAAACTCATCATTCAGAAAACAAAGATCATGGTATCCGGTCCCATCACTTCATGGGAAATAGACAGGGAAACAGTGGAAACAGTGTCCGACTTTATTGTTCTGGGCTCCAAAATCACTGCAGATGGTGACTGCAGTCATGAAATTAAAAGACGCTTACTCCTTGGAAGGAAAGTTATGACCAACCTAGATAGCATATTGAAAAGCAGAGACATTACTTTGCCAACAAAGGTCCATCTAGTCAAGGCTATGGTTTTTCCTGTGGTCATGTATGGATGTGAGAGTTGGACTGTGAAGAAAGCTGAGCGCCGAAGAATTGATGCTTTTGAACTGTGGTGTTGGAGAAGACTCTTGAGAGTCCCTTGGACTGCAAGGAGATCCAACCAGTCCATTCTGAAGGAGATCAGCCCTGGGATTTCTTTGGAAGGAATGATGCTAAAGCTGAAACTCCAGTACTTTGGCCACCTTATGCGAAGAGTTGACTCATTGGAAAAGACTCTGATGCTGGGAGGGATTGGGGGCAGGAGGAGAAGGGGACGACAGAGTATGAGATGGCTGGATGGCATCACTGACTCGATGGACGTGAGTCTGGGTGAACTCCGGGAGTTGGTGATGGACAGGGAGGCCTGGCGTGCTGCGATTCATGGGGTCACAAAGATCGGACAGGACTGAGCAACTGTACTGAACTGAACTGAACTGAAAGGAGATAAAACATGTATAAAAATTAGAATAAATGAAGCCATGAGACAAATGTTGGCAAAGAATTCAAAAACAAAGAATTCTAAAAATTCAAAGAAGTAGTGAACGCTTGCCCAGTTTAAGTTTCACTGACTTGGGAAAAAAAAGAAGTGGTATTTCCATAGTGCAGTGGCCAGCCCCTGTATTTCAAATGATTCTTCTCACTGGGGTTTGAGCAAGAATCAGCCACTTCTTGCTAGTGCCTTCAAGGGACAGCTGAGGTAGTGGTGGCAACATGTGCTTCTTCTTGTCTTTCTCTCCCTTTTTCTCTTCCCTTCACAGACTTCCCTTCTATCTGTGTCTTCTTTCTTGGAGTATTTATTCCAAACCACAGTGGCCCAACAGTGACTGTAATATGCAGTCTTAATCTTAAGGGCCACATTGTGGACCTAAGAATTTGTCTACCCCAGTTCCAAGGTAATTTCTGGAGCATATTTTTTCCCCAGGAAGAGACTGTGGCCATCAACACCTCTGATTAATAATACTAAGTTGTCCACTCCAGTTCCAGGGTAAATTCTACAACATTTATCTCCCCAAGAAATTACGGCCATCAACACCTGTTATTAGTATTACTGTGTATGCATTTTCCAATCTTGCCAAAACTGCAATGAAATATTCAACTCTCTCTGAATTAAAGAAGCAAATTGTCAGAGCAGGAGCAGAAATAGAGCTGAAGAAATATTGACCTCTTTCCATTATCATCATGCATACACATTTTTGCCCACTTCCTACCCCAGCTATACTCTGGCCTTACTTTCTGAGCTCTTAGACCTCCCAAAGCTATAATCTTTGGGACATTTTGAAATCTTTCCTGAGAATTCAAGAGGTCTACTCAATTCTATGGGCCCAGGGCAAAAAAAAAATCTCTGTTTTCTTATTTTGGCTTTCCTTCTTCATTGAGAAACTAAAGATTCATTTAAATTATTTATTTAAAAACCCAAATTTAAAAAAACCATCAGATTTAAAATGTTCTGAAAATCCTGCTCTCTTATAACCTTTACTCAGAGGCAACAATCATTAATGTTTTGCCCATATTTATCTATCTCTCTAATCTTTGCTACTGTTATTATTGATGAAACATCTCAGAGTAAATTCTAGACACCATAATCTTTTAACCCTTTAATTTTTCAGCATATATCTCCTAACAACAAGGACATTTTCCTACATAACCACAGTATAAAGATAATTTCAGAAACTTAATATTGATGTAATAGTATCATATAAGTATTTTTATTCATATTTTATCAATTGTCCCGTTTACGGTCTTTAAAATTAGTTTTCTTTTTCCTGTTCCAAGATCCATTCTAGGATCACATATTGCATTTAGTTGTCATATCTTTTTAGTTTCCTTCAATTTGGAACTAGTTCTCTGTCTTTAACATTGAAAGATTTTAGGAGTTCAGAGTCATCAGAAAGTCTCTGAGTTTGGGCTTGTCTGATAGCCTCACCTGATTAGATTCTGTTAATGCATTTTTTGGCCGGAATGCTATACATTCTTAGAATATTATATAAAGAGGCATATGATTCCTCTCCTTAGGGCTTGAAAGATTTTTTCCTCCCTAAGCAATATGAGTATTCATTAAACCCAGCCTCATCAAAAAAGTGTGCTGTCTAGCTTTTGAAATTTTTGCTAATGTGATAGGTTAAAAAAAAATGGTATCTTAATATAGTTTTAAAAAATCTTTATTGAAGTAGAATTTAAAAGGAATAACATGAATACGTTTTAAGTGCACAGTGTGATGAGTTTTTGGAAATGATGTAAGGGATAGATATGTCCATAACTCTAAAAAGTTTCTTGTTCTCCTTTTCAGTAAATTCTCCCAATATTGGCCCCAGAAAACCACTTTCTGACAGTATAGATTAGGTTTTTGTACTGTAGAATTTTACACAAATGGAATCATATGGACACATTTTTGTCTGTAAGGAAGAAAATACTGGTGGTATCTCTATGGTAGATTACACAAAGAAAATGAGATTTATTTTTAGTATGATTAAATTCAGGCCAGATGACCTGAAATATATAGATTATAAGTAAAACTGAATTCTTCTAATTTTAAATAAAATACACTTTCTATTCTAAATGTTTTAGTTGGTCTTCCTACTATACCAATATAATAAGCTACAAAGGATGGCAGAATTTTACTATCTGTAGGAATGTTAAGACATCATTTTCATAAGTTCTACCCTTACTCTGGAGTAACTTTTTGTAAACCTTCTGTGACAAGGATTCTGTATCTTCCAAAGAAATTGATCTCCATTTAAATAACCTTCTTTCTCCCTTGGGATGCTATATTAAGATCAGTGGTTATTTCTGGAAAAAGGAAAAAAAAGACTGAGTTTAATTCTACCTTTCCAAATAAATGCATTCTGAACAAGTGTTGCAAGGGTTATATGAGGGGGGATGGGGGATATAAGTGCTCTCATTTGTAAAATTGTCTTTTCTCTAAAGGTCCTCAGTTTGTCAAGGGGCACTAATGATTTTATTGAAATGTTGATTCCATATCATCTTAACTTTTCATTGTGTCATAGGTGTCTCTTCTGGGGTTTAGGAGAAAAAAAAGAACATTGCATCTTTGATACTTCATTTAGCACTGACTTCACTGGGTGTTAGTGCTGCTTTTAGCAATCTTTGGAAGTACGTGGGTGAGCATGGTGAACAAACCGAGCTGATGCAATAAAGGAAGATCCACTTGATTGAAACATCTAATAACCCCTCACAAATCAATCCCCACCATACTTGTATTCACAACTAAGCTTCTTGGTAGCTATGAATCAATATCTGTGTGAGATTCAAAAGAAGAAAAGCAATTAATCTTCAATACTAGTGAGAAATATGCCCTGTTCTGGTGTAAAATACTTCCCTAAACTGAATCTCGTCTGCATAAAGTATATTTCTGATTCAACAGCTAAATGAGGAAATAAAGCCCTGATATTTAAAGTCAGTGATGCTTTGGTTCACTTTGCTTTTCAGATGGTACTTCTGGGGGGCCAGGAGGGAAGTTGACAGAAAATGACACACTAGGAGGAGGGGAGAGTGGCAGGCTGGGAGGGCAGAGAAAATAAGGGCATGTAAAAAGCCTCTTGATGAAAGTGAAAGTAGAGAGTGAAAAAGTTGGCTTAAAGCTCATCATTCAGAAAATGAAGATCATGGTAACCGGTCCCATCACTTCATGGGAAATAGATGGGGAAACAGTGAAAATAGTGTCAGACTTTATTATTTTGGGCTCCAAAATCACTGCAGATGGTGATTGCAGCCATGAAATTAAAAGACGCTTATTCCTTGAAAGGAAAGTTATGACCAATCTAGATAGCATATTGAAAAGCAGAGACATTACTTTGCCAACAAAGGTCCATCTAGTCAAGGCTATGGTTTTTCCAGTGGTCATGTATGGATGTGAGAGTTGGACTGTGAAGAAAGCTGAGCACCAAAGAGTTGATGCTTTTGAACTGTGGTGTTGGAGAAGACTCTTGAGAGTGTCTTGGACTGCAAGGAGATCCAACCAGTCCATCCTAAAGGAGATCAGTCCTGGGTGTTCATTGGAAGGACTGATGCTAAAGCTGAAACTCCAAAACTTTGGCCATCTCATGTGAAGAGTTGACTCATTTGAAAAGACCCTGATGCTGGGAGGGATTGGAGGCAGGAGGAGAATGGGGATGACAGAGGATGAGATGGCTGGATGGCATCACCGACTCGATGGACATGAGTTTGAGTGAACTCCGGGAGTTGGTGATGGACAGGGAGGCCTGGCGTACTGTGATTCATGGGGTTGCAAAGAGTCAGACACAACTGAGCAACTGAACTGAACTGAACTGAAACCAATGAAAATACAAATGTAAATAAAATCAGTAACTTTAAGGACCAAGATGGCAGTGCCCATGTGTGTCCCGGAAGTGGAACCTGTGGTGTCTCTGGCCTGCCCTGCACACCTGCATGGCCGGCGCCAAGAACCGCGAGATGGTGAGTTCTAGCAGGTGAGAAGGACAAGCCAGTGACCTGCAAGGCACGCACCTCGCTACATCACCCACCCCAAAAACTGGCCATGCCTGCACATAGGTAACTTGGATGGGGAGGACCATACTGCAGAGCGAACGGTGGAAGATGTTTTCCTTTGCCAATTTCTGATGGACATCCCAGCCTGCCTGGCCAATCGTCTTATTCTGAAGCTCAGGGCTAATCAGGTTTGCTCAACTCTGGGAGATAGTGGACGACAGAGGAACCTGGCTGTGCTGCAGTCCACGGGGTGGCAAAGAGTCAAACAACGACCTAGCCACTGAACAGCAACAACAAAATCAGGTGGAGATCTGTGCCCTGGTCCCTGCCACACAACTTCTACTTCCTTGTGGGCTATGGTGAGACACTGTCCCACTTTTACAAATGTCCTGTGCCTCTCCAAATTGTGCCCTCAAAGGTTGTGTATATCTATGACAACCACCTTTTGGAGGGTTGGGGGAGGACAAGCGATAGCTTACAAAGGACAGAAATTTGTGGAAAGATGCAGAGTACATCATGAGAAACACTGGGCTGGAAGAAGCACAAGCTGGAATCAAGATTGCTGGGAGAAATATCAATCACCTCAGATATGCAGATGACACCACCCTTATGGCAGAAAGTGAAGAAGAACTAAAAAGCCTCTTGATGAAAGTGAAAGAGAAGAGTGAAAAAGTTGGCTTAAAGCTCAACATTCAGAAAACTAAGATCATGGGATCTAGTCCCATCACTTCATGGGAAATAGATGGGGAAACAGTGGAAACAGTGAAGACTTTATTTTTTTGGGCTCCAAAATCACTGCAGATGGTGATTGCAGCCGTGAAATTAAAAGATGCTTACTCCTTGGAAGGAAAGTTATGACCAACCTGGATAGCATGTTCAAAAGCAGAGATATTACTTTGCCAACAAAGGTCCATCTAGTTAAGGCCATGGTTTTTCCAGTGGTCATGTATGGATGTGAGAGTTGGCCTGTGAAGAAAGCTGAGCACCGAAGAATTGATACTTTTGAACTGTAGTCTTGGAGAAGACTCTTGAGAGTCCTTGGACTGCAAGGAGATCCAACCAGTCCATCCTAAAGGAGATCAGTCCGGGGTGTTCATTCGAAGGACTGATGCTAAAGCTGAAACTCCAATACTTTGGCCACCTCATGTGAAGAGTTGACTCATTGGAAAAGACCCTGATGCTGGGAGGGATTGGGGGCAGGAGGAGGAGGGGACGACAGAGGATGAGATGGCTGGATGGCATCACTGACTCAGTGGACATGAGTTTGGGTAAACTCCAGGAGTTGATGATGGACAGGGAGGCCTGGCGTTCCGTGATTCATGGGGTCGCAAAGAGTCGGACACGACTGAGCAACTCAACTGAACTGAACTGAGAAATAGGAGAAAGACATCCACTCAGAGTATGAAGGCTGTGTCTTCAAGATGGCTGTTGAAGAAATGGCTCTTCATCTTGTCTTGTCTCTGGGTCCTTCTAAAGAACTAGACTGGGGTTTCTTTGAGGATGCTCCAGGGTTCTCAGGTAGGATGCCAGTTACCTGAGGTATGTTATAGCTACAGTTCAGTAGTATCTTGTGCCAAACACTGTGTCAGGAACTTTACCTGAAGATTTTTGCCTTCTCTTAAAATGGAAAGATCCATTTTTAGGCGATTATAAAGCAATGTTAATTTAAAAAAAAATCAAAACAATAGGGATATGTGATAAATCAACCATGTCATTTACTCATAATTCTGCCCCAGAGAGAACCGCTGTGAACAATTTGTTGTGTTTTATTATCAGATATACTTTCATCCCCCAGAAATACTGTAGTGCATACTCATCATTTGTTAAATAAGTTTTTAGCTGTGCAAAACTAGTAACTCTAATAAGAAAGACACCAACACAATTACATGATATTTCTAATCGTGTGGCATTGTTAACTTTAAAACTACTAATCAAATTTCTAAATAAAAAACTTCTAAACAATTTGTAAAGATAAACGATTTATCAAATAATTTCAGTAGCACTGGTAAAGACCAACCTCACATTGACTACACACACACACATTAAATAGGAAAGAGTCTGCAGTAACCTTTGATTGTCAGGTTCTACATATTGAAATATTTTCCTTGATAATTTTAACAGCTTCATTGAGGTACAATTGGTATACAATAAATTGCACATATTTAAAGTATACAGTTGGCATATGTACACACCTATGAAAAACATCACCACAATCAAAATAATGAGTATATTCTGCTGCTGCTAAGTCGCTTCAGTCGTGTCCGACTCTGTGCGACCCCACAGATGGCAGCCCACCAAGCTCCCCTGTCCCTGGGATTCTCCAGGCAAGAACACTGGAGTGGGTTGCCATTTCCTTCTCCAATGCATGAAAGTGAAAAGTGAAAGTGAAGTTGCTCAGTCGTGTCTGACTCTTTGCGACCACATGGACTGCAGCTGACCAGGCGCCTCTGCCCATGGGATTTTCCAGGCAAGAGTACTGGAGTGAGGTGCCATTGCCTTCTCCAAATGAGTATATTAATCACACCCAAAAGATTCCTTGCACACCTTTGTACTTCTGCTTCCTGCCTATCCCCACCTCCTTCCAATCCCTGGCAAACACTGATCTATATTCTGTTATTATAGAAGAATTTACTTTTTTTTTTAGGATTTTCTATATATAAGATCAGAGAAGGCAATGGCACCCCACTCCAGTACTCTTGCCTGGAAAATCCCATGGACAGAGGAGCCTGGTAGGCTGCAGTCCATGGGGTTGCTAAGAGTCGGAAACGACTGAGCGACTTCACTTTCACTTTTCACTTTCATGCATTGGAGAAGGAAATGGCAACCCATTCCAGTATTCTTGCCTGGGGAATCCCAGGGATGGGGGAGCCTGGTGGGCTGCCATCTATGGGGTCGCACAGAGTCAGACACGACTGAAGCGACTTAGCAGCAGTAGCAGCAGCATATATAAGATCACACAGTGTATACTCTGTGTTTTCTGGCTTTTTATCTAGCAAAACTTCTTTGAGATGTATCCATGTAGTTGCACGTATGTGTGCATGCTCAGTTGCTCAGTTGTATTCGATTCTTAGTAGCCCACCAGACTTCTCTGTCCATGGAATTTTGGCAGGCAAGAATACTGGAGCAGATTACCATTTCCTACTTCAGGATATCTTCCCAACCCATGTTTTCTGCATTAGCAGGCAGATTCCTTACCACTGAGCCACATGGGAAGCCCCATGTATCAGTTGTTTGTTCCTTCATATGGCTCTACCATGATTTGTTTTTCCATTTACTTCCTGATGGACATGTTTTTTGTTTGTTTGTTTGTTTGTTTTGTCTTGTTTCTCAGTTTTTGGCTATCAGAGACCAAACTGCTATGAGCTATATGTACACATCTTTGTGTGGATGTTTGTTTTCAATTCTTATACCTACGTGTGAAATATCTGGGCTACATTGATAGCCCAGATATGTTTAACTTTCTAAGAAACTACTAAACTGTTTACAACATGGTAATAACAAAATTTTACATTCTCACTAGAGACCTAGACCAGTCAATTAAATTTGGTAATTTAATAAGAAATATGCAGTAATATGGGCAGGATAAACTACTAATCCCCTGTTTCCAATGTCTTAAAAATCTATTGCTTCTTGATGTCCAACTCTTGTGACCCCATAGACTATAGCCTGCCAGGCTCCTTTGTCCATGGGACTTTCCATGCAAGAATACTGGATTGGGTTGCCATTTCCCTCTCCAGGGGATCTTCCTGACCCAGGGATCAAACCCTGGTCTCCTTCTTTGCAGGCAGATTCTTTACCAACTGAGCCACCAGAGAAGCCCTATTGCTTCTTAGATCTTCTATTTTGTTCTTTTGTGTCTGTTTTATTTCAAGTTGGAAAGTAAGCCAACTCCCAGTTACTCCATCTTTGCCAGAAACCTCTCTCAATTTATATTAAAGGCAAGAAAACACTCCGTGAGAGAAAAATAAAACACTGAAGTAAACAAATAAATTAAAAACCAATTTTCACTTGCCAATACTGCATTGGAATAATGGCTGTATCTGTGTTCAGCTGAGAATTTTCCCTACCAGTGAGCGCAATTTAACAGTGTCAGGACTCTCTTAGCAAATTCCTCAGGTTCTGTCCTCCTTGGCTCAGGGTGATTTTCTTTTCACTTACTCATATAACAGTACACGTTTAGATTCTAGATGAGGACCTCCTCTTGAATGTAGAAAATGGAAACTGGCCCCTCATAGAGAAACCTCTCCTGACCACCCAAATCAAAGTACCCCTAGTTATTCTGTACTGCATCACTGTGGTTTTTCTTTGTATCTTACTTATCATAACTTAATATTTTCTATTTAAAAAAAATTATCTGACTCCTGAACTAGAATTCTTTTCACGAAAGTACAGACTTTACAATCATATTCAGATTCTATTTCCTGTAGTCAGAATAATGTCTAGTGCATTAGAAGTGCTTGATAAAATATGTCAGAAGAGTATTTTCTGCCTCTGGCCTTGGAGCAACTGTTGCTTTATTAATTAAAAAAAAGTGTCCTTAAAGAAAAGGAAACATTAAAAAAAAGTTGGTATCACAAGGCAGCTCCGTATTCACTGACATCCAAACTCCTTTTTACTTCATTTCTTGTATTACCTCTGAACCTTTCCTGACATCTTCTTGTCTGACTTCTTTCTGCCTGTACTGTTCCTGTTGCTTCACATCTCCTGTTCAGAAGCACTTGAGGTCTTGAGGTCACTGTCATACCCTCCCTTGGTGTCAACATCCTGCTACCAAATCGTAACTCTCTTTCACAGTCCTACACCTGGAAACACCTTTCCATTTCCTTAGCATCCTACTCATTTCAAGCCAAGCTTTTTGAAAGATGCCTTAACTGGTTATCTGCTGTGAGTTCTCCTTTTGCTTTAGTTCATTTCATATGTGACCAGCAGATATGTTCCTAAAGTAAATTCTAAATGTGTTATCCTTCTATTCAAAAAGCATTATTTCCTAAACAAAGGTGCAAATTAGGAGCCTATAGTTCTAATGTAGATGGAATATATATTTTGTTTATTTGGCTTACTCAGTTTTTTAATTTTTTAGCCTTTGTTAAGCAATCAAATGACTTTACATCAAAACCAGAACTTCTGATTTTTCATGAAAACCTAAAAGATCTGCAAGTCCTGGGCCCAGGCTGTCATGAGGCAATAAAGAGCTGAGTATTGAGTACCTCCTAAAGACAAAAGTCCACGCCAGTTTGTCCAAGTCCTCAACTGTGCCTTTTGATTCCTGATGCTGGGACTGATTTGTTACTTACATGTGTGCTTGTGCTGTTCTTCTTAGAGTGGAGAACTATTCTCTTTCCTCCTATCACTTTCAAAGATAAGACGATGAAAGATAACCTGAGAAGCTATATATTTAAGTTATAATTGAAAAGTAACATATTTGCTTAGGAAAGTAAAGATAATTTCTAAATGTTTAATATAAATTCAGTGTATGCCTGTGTCTTATACTTGGCTCTCTTCACCCACTTATGTTACCTACCTGGCCTATGTTGCGGTGAGAATTTGTGACCCTGTCCTATTTCAGATTGAGAACAGACTCCTCACTTGGGAGTCCAGTACTGTCAGGGCAGAGACTTAGTCTGACTTTTTAACCTCATCTTCTGCTGCTCCTATTCTATCTCCAACCCAAGTTGTTGTACTTGCACTTCTCAGCTACTGTCCTCTAGGCCTAAATCTCCCTCCTTCAGCGCCCCTACAACTTCTATCTAAATAAAATCCTTACCCACTTCAGCTCAGTTCAGCTCATTCGCTCAGTCATGTCCAATCTTTGCAACCCCATGGACTGCAGCACACCAGGACTCCCTGTCCATCACCAACTCCCAGAGCTTGCTCAAGCTCATGTCCATCGAGTCAGTGATGCCATCCAACCATCTCATCCTCTGTCGTCCCCTTCTCCTCCTGCCTTCAATCTTTCCCAGCATCAGGGTCTTTTCCAATGAATCAGTCCTTCACATCAGGTGGCCAAAGTATTGGAGTTTCAGCTTCAGCATCTGTCCTTCCAATGAATATTCAGGACTGATTTCCTTTAGGATGGACTGGTTCGATCTCCTTGAAGTCCAAGGGACTCTCAAGAATCTTCTCCAACACCACAGTTCAAAAACATCAGTTCATTGGTGCACAGGTTTCTTTATAGTCCAACTCTCACATCCATACATGACTACTGGAAAAACAATAGCTTTGACTAGATGGACCTTTGGTGGCAAAGTAATGTCGCTGCTTTTTTTACCCACCTACACTTTGTGAAAACCTTCCCATCTTTGAGGCCCTGGTCAAAGTCCACCCTCTCCAGCACCCATTATTGACTGTTTATTAGATGCTCTCTCCCTTCACTCAGCTGCCAGAGCACCATGTTTCAACTTCACAGAGCCTGGATCTTCTCTTGGGTTTAGTTCCCTACTGAGGATTATACCTAGGCTTCTGGAAGGCCCCAGATATGCAAATCTTGCTTTTAGAAATGGAGGGAATGAACAGAGTTTATTTGCAATAAGTCCCCTACATTAAAATGAGTTCTGAGAGCACATTCTTAGGTCCAATTTTTTTGTAAGTCCAACAAGCTTAGCCTAGGTACCCAACTAATACTAATTAGCTATATAGTACTATACTGTAATAGGTTTATAGTACTTTTCATACAAATAATACATAAAAGCAAACAAACACAAATAAAGCATTTTTAATCTTATAATACAGTAGCTGGAAAAGTATAGTAGTCCAGTACAACAGCTAACATACAGGGGCCAGCATCCAGTGAACAGGCAAGAAGAGTTACTGACTAGAGAAGGGAGAGGAGGTGGGAGATGGTAGAGCTGAAGGATCATCAGCAATAGGAGATGAAGGGCAAACTTTGATTTCATTCATGCCTAATGTTGATGGCACAGGTTCTGGTTCCTTGCTAAATTTAATTCTGTCTACCCTTTTGAAAAAATGATCCAGTGAAACCTGGGTGGTAGCTCTTTTTTTCTCACCATAGATATCATGGTAGCACTGGATTGCATTCTGAACAGCTGATGCAACCTTCAGGTACCATTCTTTGTTCTGGTCCTGTGATTCAAAAACTAACGGTGGAGGTTTAGTTGCTAAGTCGTGTCCGACTTGTTGCAACCTCATGGACTGTAGCCCGCCAGGATTTACTAGGATGTTAAATATCAGATAAAAACTTCTAATATTTACAGACAAAGGAAGACATTTTACTCATACATTAGTGCACATACACAGAGGCACACGCTCTCATGCAAGTGAGACCAGAAGGACTGTTTCACATGGGCAAACACACACAGACATGTTCTGTGTGGTTAAGAGCAGATGTTTTCAAGCTAATAGTATTTACCACTGACGGTGATATTCTAAGTGTATTCTTAAGTAAATTACTTAATCCCTTGAGTCTGTTTCTTTTCACTAAAATACTTGAGTTTAACAATATTTCTTGTATAATGTTGTTGTAAGGATGTGCATATAGAACACTGCAGTGTCTGACACGTAATAAGTTCACTGTAAATGGAACTTGTTGTGATGGGGGTAACATTTTGGTAATATTACCAAAACATTTGAAATATTTGGTAATTTTTAAAAATAATTACTATAATTTCCTCTTTTGAATTTCCAAGCACATGAACTTTACCGCAGTACTTTAGAGGTAGGAAAAGGGAATTATGCAATGTTACAAAAGAAAGCAAATAAAAGATCATTTTCCACATTCGACATTGAAAACAGAATTATGCATTAAGATGTATTCTAGTGAACAGTTTATCATTTTGAAAGAAGACTTAAATTTTTCCTTAATATTCTCCTCCCACCTTTTTTCTAAAGCCTATAAAGGCTAGCTTCTTTACTTTCCCAACCAGTCCTTCCAGGTGAGGGTCTTCCTTCAGGAGGTTCAGACAAGATGACTACGGAAGCGAGTCTGCCCCTTTCTGGCCCCAGGGGATTATGGGAGGAAGGAGAGGGAATGAGGGCGGAGTTAAGGGCTTGCACATGTGTTGCTATTGGCGGTTGTCATTTCTTGGTCATCACTGCCACACACACTGATACCCAGTCGTCACACCCACAAGGGCCCTGACCCTCTCTCAGGCAAGAGGAGAGCACTCCTATCTGTATGATGGGTTTTCCTTCCCATACTATTAGATCTCTTTTGGTCAACTTTCAATTCTTGAGCTATCAAGGCTCTCTTGCAGGACCATCCAGTGCTACATCAAAGCATATTTCTGGCTGATAGTCAACTAGGCATCCTTTCAGCTTTCAGCCCTTTTCTAATGTGTTCATTAAAGTTTTATCTAGTCTTCCTCTCCACATTTTTGAGGATGTGAGGATATTGTCTGTAAAAATAAAATTCAAATGATTATTAACATGTATGTAAGAAAATTATATATATAATATATATTATATATATATAAACTCCTTTCTGCAAATAGATACACATTTATTGTTGCTGTTCAGTCACTAAGTCATGTCCGACTCTTTGCTACCTCATGGACTATCGCACACTAGGCGTCCCTGTCTTCCACCATCTCCCAGAGTTTGCTCATATTCAGGTCCACTGAGTCGGTGATGCTGTCTAACCATCTCATCCTCTGCTGCCCATGTCTCTTTTTGCCTTCAGTATTTCCCAGCATCAGGCTCTTAACATCATGTGGCCAAAGTGTATGTCTATGTAATTACATAATTTGTGCCATATCATGTTTGCTGTTTTTCTCAGAAACAATCTTCTTGATCTTTTTTATTACCTCTTTCTTCTTATGCAGTCATAATATCCATGTGTTGTAAATTTTTGTGTCTTTCTCTGACTCATATTATCATATACAGACAAATACATATGTTGTAAGGTTTTGGGGGAACTGCTTGCTTTATAAAAATGGGATCATATTATGATATTTCTTTTTATGCTTATACCTTTGATGTATCTTTTTAATGGTACCATAATATTTTTACTGTATGACTATATCCAAATTAATATAGCCATTTCCTTATTGATGAAAGTAAGGCTCCTATTATATATTTACTTTGATTTGGATCTGTAGTTTGTCTCATATTTTTATCAAGTTTTCTTTTTCAAAATCAATTTTAAGTCTTTTTATTATAGATAAAAACACTATCTGCCATAGTGTTTGGAAATAGTTTGCACGCATGCATGCTGAGTCACTTCAGTCACATCCGACTCATTGTGACCCTATGGACTGTAACCCACCAGTCTCCTTTGTCCATAGGATTCTCCAGGCAAGAACACTGGAATGGGTTGTTGTGTCATCCTCCAGTTGGAAATAGTTTATATTATCTTAATTTAGTTCATAATTTATGACCTTTTCCCATTGTCATTGTTCATTTGCTAAGTTGTGTCCTACTCTGTGACCCTACTGACTGCAGCATACCAGGCTTCCCTGTTCTTCACTATCTCCTGGAGTTTTCTAAAACTCATGTCCATTGAGGTAGTGATGCCATCCAACCATATCATCCTCTGTCACCACCTTCTTCTCCTGCCCTCAATCTTTCCCAGCATCAATGTCTTTTCCAATGAATTGGTTCTTTGCATCAGGTGGCCAAAGTATTGGACTTTCAGCTTCAGCATCTGTCCTTCCAATGAATATTCAGGATTGATTTCCTATACAATTGATTTTTATGATATCTTTTCTCATTAAACATTTATTTTCTACCTAGGCAAATATGTCTATTTTTTCTCTTATGTCTTGTAATAAAATATTATGCCTCCTGGATCTGTCTTCCATTTATATTATTTTTGCTTTATTTCTTTTACATTTTGCTCTGTGTTTTGTGATTTTCCTCTGAGTGGCTCTTATAGGTTACCTGTTGGGTATTCATCAAGAAACAATCTCTCCTTTGAATCACTTGCTAACATTTGTGATTGTGAATCATTTCTAAAGGTCTTTAAAAAGGGTTTTAATAGAATCTCCTTAAATGCTCTGATTATTTATTTTCTAAATTTGTCACTTATCTCTTCCAGCAATTCTAATCCACAAAGTTCTTTCAAGTCTGGGTATTCCATTTGTTTTTCTTCTTTCTGGCTATTTGCTGATGGATTATAATTACCCATCACTTATTTGTAGTTTTACAGCCTTAGGTCTCAAACCAAGCTTTAGGGACCCCATGTGGCACAAACCTACTAGTGATGGGAGATGTACCATGCTCTGCACCTGTGGGCCAGAAATACATTTACTGACAAATTGTTGACATCTAGCCAAGACACGAAGATGAGGTCTCTCTCGTCTCAGGTTTCCTCACTGCAAAGACTGAAGTCTCAAAGTATCAAATAGAAAGAAAGGAAGGAAAGAAGAAGGAAGGGAGAAAGAATGAAAGGAAGAAAGAAATAAAGAAAAGGAAGGAGAGAGAGAAAGAAAAGCAGAAAAAGGAAGGAAAGAGAGAAGAAAATAAAGAGAAGCAAGAGTAGGAAGGCAAGGGGGAAGGAGGTAAGTTTATCTGGTAGGCAGTCTAAGATGAGCTCCCAGCCAACAGACAGCATTAATTCTTACCCATGTAGAGGAGCCATCTTGGATGATCAACTCAGTCTTCCTGTGACTCTAGTCCCAGCTTCCATGAAAGACTCCAAATCAGAATTGCCCAGCTAAGCCCATAACATCATAAAACCCTGAGAGATTACACTGTTACTTTAAAATGCTGCATTTTGGTAGTTGTTTGTTAGTCAGCAAATATATAATGAAATAGAAATTGATACCTGTATGTGAGGTGTTTTTGTACCAAAAACCTAAAACATGTAACATTGATTTGGGGACTGGACAGTGAGAAGAAGCTTGACAGAGCATAAGGAAACTGTTATCAAACTTTGTGAGGGACTGTGAGGAAGTTATTATTGGAGTCCAGATGAGAGAGGATATATGGCAGAAAAATTAGGAACACCATCCACTGAATACATTTGGAAAATAGGAGTTCTTAACATGTAATTTTTCTAAGGAGAATTTCAGGCAAAATTTGAAAGTGATAAGTGGCTTCTTCTAGTGTCTACAATAAAAAGAGGAGGAGTTGAATTAAGGAGGGAACTGTCCAGTTTTGTTTTTCCTAATCAGAATTTATGAAATAAGACCCATGACAGTGTTTCTAGCTAGCAAAATGTTCTCAGCATAAGAAATGACCTCAGAACAAGATTTGGCGCTATCAGCAAAAGATGGTCTCAGGGTAAAGATGAAGTCTAGGATGTGACTGTAAGATCTTTTGCTGATAACTCAGAAAGACAGAATGTTTCCCATAGACCTCATAAACAATAGACTTTTAAGAATCTTAAAAGCGTGACTCTCAGGCCCTATCTACTAGACAAAAAGGCTTCTAAGAATCTCAAAGACATCATCTCAAAGCATTCTGTTCCTCATTCCAAAGAAGAATGTGACCTATCTGGGAGATATTTTGGGGTGTGCCTTTTTGTCTCACAAGCAGAGCAACAATAATAATCACAGAAAGCTTACACCATTTTCCAAGAGCATTGCATTGGAAAAATAAAATAACAAACAGGCAAAAAAAAAAAACCACCTACTAGGACTTCAGGGACAGAGACAGTTCAAAAGAAAAAGAGCCCTTATAACCCCCAGCTTCCTACAAGAATGAGTCATTCTGAGAAATGTGCTCAGCTCTTAGAGCTCAGAGTGTAAAACCAAGAGCCCAGAACAACACAAGAGAAGACTCTACACATGGATATCACCAGATGGTCAACACCAAAATCAGATTGATTATATTCTTTGCAGCCAAAGATGGAGAAGCTAAAAACAGTCAGCAAAAACAAGACCAGGAGCTGACTGTAACTAAGACCATGAACTCCTTATTGCCAAATTCAGACTTAAATTGAAAAAAGTAGGGAAAACCACTGGACCATTCAGGTATGACCTAAATCAAATCCCTTATGACTATACAGTGGAAGTGAGAAATAGATTTAAGGGACTAGATCTGATAGATAGAGTGCCTGATGAACTATGCATGGATGTTCACATTGTACAGGAGACAGGGAACAAGACCATCCCCAAGAAAAACAAATGCAAAAAACCAAAATGGCTGTCTGAGGAGGCCTTACAAATAGCTGTGAAAAGAAGAGAAGCAAAAAGCAAAGGAGAAAAGGAAAGATATACCCATTTGAATGCAGAGTTCCAAAGAATAGCAAGGAGAGATAAGAAAGTCTTCCTCCATGATCAGTGCAAAGAAATAGAGGAAAACAATAGAATGGGAAAGACTAGAGATCTCTTCAAGAAAATTAGAGATACCAAGGGAACATTTCATGCAAAGATGCGCTCGATAAAGGACACAAATGGTATGGACCTAACAGAAGCAGAAGATATTAAGAAGAGATGGCAAGAATACACAGAAGAACTGTACAAAAAAGATCTTCATGACCCAGATAATCACGATGGTGTGATCACTGACCTAGAGCCAGACATCCTGGAATGTGAAGTCAAGTGGGCCTTAGGAAGCATCACTATGAACAAAGCTAGTGGAGGTGATGGAATTCCAGTTGAGCTATTTCAAATCCTAAAAGATGATGCTGTGCAAGTGCTGCACTCAATGTGCCAGCAAATTTGGAAAACTCAGCAGTGGCCACAGGACTGGAAAAGGTCAGTTTTCATTCCAATCCCAAAGAAAGGCAATGCCAAAGAATGCTCAAACTACCTCACAATTGCACTCATCTCACACGCTAGTAAAGTAATGCTCAAAATTCTCCAAGCCAGGCTTCAGCAATATGTGAACTGTGAACTTCCAGATGTTCAAGCTGGTTTTAGAAAAGGCAGAAGAACCAGAGATCGAATTGCCAACATCTGCTGGATCATGGAAAAAGCAAGAGAGTTCCAGAAAAACATCTATTTCTGCTTTATTAACTATGCCAAAGCCTTTGACTGTGTGGTGGGAGTACCAGACCACCTGACCTGCCTCTTGAGAAACCTGGATGCAGGTCAGGAAGCAACAGTTAGAATTGGACATGGAACAACAGACTGGTTCCATATAGGAAAAGGATCAAGGCTATATATTGTCACCCTGCTTATTTAACTTATATGCAGAGTACATCATGAGAAACTCTGGGCTGAAAGAGGCACAAGCTGAAATCAAGAGTGCCCGGAGATATATCAATAACCTTAGATATGCAGATGACACCACCCTATGGCAGAAAGTGAAGAGGAACTAAAAAGCCTCTTGATGAAAGTGAAAGTGGAGAGTGAAAAAGTTGGCTTAAAGCTCAACATTCAGAAAACGAAGATCATGGCATCCGGTCCCATCATTTCATGGGAAATAGATGGGGAAACAATGGAAACAGTGTCAGACTTAATTTTTTTGGGCTCCAAAATCACTGCAGATGGTGACTGCAGCCATGAAATTAAAAGTCACTTATTCCTTGGAAAGAAAGTTATGACCAACCTAGATAGCATATGAAAAAGCAGAGACATTACTTTGCCAACAAAGGTCCATCTAGTCAAGGCTATGGTTTTTCCAGTGGTCATGGATGGACGTGAGAGTTGGACTATAAAGAAACCTATGCACCGAAGAATTTATGCTTTTGAACTGTGGTGTTGGAGAAGACTCTTGAGAGTTCATTGGACTGCAAGGAGAGCCAATCAGTCCATCCTAAAGGTAATCAGTCCTGGGTGTTCATTGGAAGGACTGATGCTGAAGCTGAAACTCCAGTACTTTGGCCACCTGATGCAAAAAGCTGACTCATTTGAAAAGACCCTGATGCTGGCAAAGATTGAGGATAGGAGGAGAAGGGGATGACAGAGGATGAGATGGTTGGATGGCATCACTGACTCAATGGACATGGGTTTGGGTGGACTCTGGGAGTTTGTGATGGACAGGGAGAGGTGGCGTGCTGTGGTTCGTGAGGTAGCAAAGAGTCGGACATGACTGAGCGACTAAACTGAACTGAAGAAGGCAGAGCCTAGACCCTCAAAGAATCACTTGTAGAGAGGAGTACCAAACCCAACAGAATTTCTCTAACTCACTGACAGTTACGTGCTTTTAAAGTAGAAATGTCTCCACTGTATGTTGAGTGTGTATGAGGAGATAACCTGTCTCTTTAATTCACAAGTCTTCAGAATTGAGAAAATTGTGTTCTAGGTGCTATACTCAAGAACTTTCAGGAGAGGGACTGGCTCCAAGGACCTCCAGTCATGTCTATACCTGATTTAGGTAATGAGATCACAGACTTCAAGCTTGACCCTGATGACTTAATACAATGAGGATTTGGAGATCTTGAGAAGGTTTTGGGAGCATTTTGCTGCTTTCAAATGGACACGGAGGTCAGAGGAGGATGGTGAGAGCTCGTCTTCCAGCGTTCATGTGCCCTGTGGTCCTCTTCTCACTGAGTCTGGGCTGACCCTGTGTAGCTTATGGAATGTAGCTGAAGTGCTGCCACATGACTCCCAAGAGTCTGTCATAAGAAGCCTTGTAGTTACTGCTTTGGCCTCTTGGAGGGCTCACTCTTGGAATGCTCTGTCTTCAAATCCAGCTGCCATGCTGTAAAAAGCCCAAACCATATGGAAAAGCTCCATACAAGTACTCTGATAGAGAGCCCTTGCTAAACTCCCAGCTGACAGCCAGAATCACCTGCCAGCCATGTGAACAAACTGTTTTCTACGTCAAGCTCAGTCAGGACTTCAGAAAAATCCTGTTCTTAACCACCATCTGAGAGTGACTGCACCAAAGGCCTGAAGCAAGAACCACCCAGCTGAACATGGTCAACCAATAGACCTGGGAAAGAACAGACTTTTGCTTTTAAGTCACTGCAATTCATGGTGGTTTGTTACCAGCAACAGACAAGTGGAATACTACCAAACACTTTGCCAATGTATTTGTAGGTGATTTATATACTCTTGCCAGTGAAGTATGACAATATCACATTCTGGCAAGGATTTGAATCAAACTAGGATTCTTATATTTTGCTGACAAGAGATTCTGAAGGATTGTACAATACTAGTTGTTTTTCTTAATATGACAGATTTATTTATATATACTCACATATCCTGGAATCCACCCATTGAAGTGCACAGTTCAATCGTTTATATTAATAGTATATTCACAAAGTTGTGCAAGCATGTCACAATCACTTTTGAAGCATTTTATCACCTCAAAAAAAGAAATCCCATACATATTAGTAGTCATTCCCCATTTCCCTTCAACTTCTCCTGTTGAAGGCAACCACTAATCTACTTTTGTTTCTATAGATTTGAATATTCTTGGCATTTTATATAAACGGAATCATAAGATTTGTAGTCTTTTGCAAATGGTTTCTTTCACTTAATGTAACATTTCAATGTTTACTCACAGTGAAGCCTGTATCAGTATTTAATTTCTTTTCATTGCTGAATAATATTCCACTTTATAGTGTAATAGATGGAATAATAGCCCCACAAAGATGTCCATATCCTAATCCCCACAACCTATGCATATGTTACCTTATGTAGCACAAGAGACTGAAGAGATAATTAAGTTATGGATCTTGAAATGAGGAAATTATTCTGAAGTATCTGAGTACACCTGTAGAATCACAGGAACTTTATAAGAGGGAGGCTATGGGGTCAAAGTTAAAGAGAAAATGGTGTGACAATAGAAGCAGAGGGGAAAAATGTTTCAGATGCAGGGCCATGAGCTAAGTCTAGAGAAACTGAAATGGCAAGGAAATGGAATTTCTCCCCACAACCCTCAAAAGAAGCACAACTCTGCATTTGAGTGGTTTTCACTCTTGGCTATTGTGAATAATGCTGCTGTGAACATTTGTTTACAAATTTGCGTTTGGACACATGTTTTCATTTTGGGGTATATAGTTGGGAGTGGGATTATTATATAATAACTGCATGTTTACCATTTTAAGAAACTGCCAAACTATTTTCCAAAGCAGTTTACCATTTTATATTCCCACCAGCAGTGTCTGAGGGTTCCATGCTCTCCAGAAGTTGTCATGAGTTATTAGTGATTTATTTATTATAACCATCCTGGTGGTGTGGAATCATCCTTCACTGTGCTTTTGATTTGTAGTTCACTGATGGTTAATGATGTTGAGCAACCTTTCATGTGGTTATCACTCATTTGTATACCTTTGGTGAAATGCCTATTCAGATTTTTTCATTTGTTATGACAAAAAGGCACACGGACCTTTTCTCTACTTGTGGCTTGTGAGCTTATTGCCCCATGGCATGTAGGGTCTTAGTTCCCTGACCAGGAATATAACCTGTGCCCCTTGCATCAGAAGATGGATTCTTAACCACTGGACTACCAGGGAAGTCCCCTACACGTTCATTTTAATTATTTATAGGTTTTTTTTTTTTTTTTGAGGAATTTTTAGGTGTATAATCATTTAAAATTTTGTTTCTGCTACTTTTATATCTTTCTTCTTCAATTAGTTCTTCAACAATTGACCTCTACTTTTTTGGTGCTCAATTAAAATGCTGATTATTTCCTTGTTGTGTACATTTCTTTTTAAAGGTTAGACAAGCAAAGAGATTGAACTATGGTTCAATGAAGTAACTGGGCATTTCATTGCCATATGTAACTGAATCCAGAATATAACAATATTGGTGACAAAAGCTAAGAATGACTCAGACAAGAGTTTATTTAGTTTAACCAAAACGTCTTGTGTACATCAAAACTCAAGATACCTTTTTACTTGGGTTTCCTTATTCCCACGGTAGCTTTAGTACTTTTTATGTAAAGTATTTCTTGTAAGGTTTCTCTCTCGTCAAAGATTTACCTGCCAGTTCCTTGAAAAAATTGTATTTTCTTACTCTATTCCTCTTTTCTTCCTGAAATGCAATACCAGCTGCTTCCTCTCAGATCAAATCAGATCAGATCAGTAGCTCAGTCGTATCTGACTCTGCGACCCCATGAATCGCAGCACGCCAGGCCTCCCTGTCCATCACCAATTCCCAGAGTTCACTGAGACTCACATCCATCGAGTCAGTGATGCCATCCAGCCATGTCATCCTCTGTCGTCCCCTTCTCCTCCTGCCCCCAATCCCTCCTACCATCAGAGTCTTTTCCAATGAGTCAACTCTTCGCATCAGGTGGCCAAAGTACTGCAGTTTCAGCTTTAGCATCATTCCCTCCAAAGAACACCCACGGCTGATCTCCTTCAGAATGGACTGGTTGGATCTCCTTGCAGCCCAAGGGACTCTCAAGAGTCTTCTCCAACACCACAGTTCAAAAGCATCACTTCTTCGGCGCTCAGCCTTCTTCACAGTCCAACTCTCACATCTATACATGACCACAGGAAAAACCATAGCCTTGACTAGACGAACCTTTGTTGGCAAAGTAATGTCTCTGCTTTTGAACGTGCTATCTAGGTTGGTCATAACTTTCCTTCCAAGGAGTAAGCGTCTTTTAATTTCATGGCTGCAGTCACCATCTGCAGTGATTTTGGAGCCCAGAAAAATAAAGTCTGACACTGTTTCCACTGTTTCCCCATCTATTTCCTATGAAGTGGTGGGACCGGATGCCATGATCTTCGTTTTCTGAATGTTGAGCTTTAAGCCAACTTTTTCACTCTCCACTTTCACTTTCATCAAGAGGCTTTTGAGTTGCTGCTGCTACTGCTGCTGCTAAGTCGCTTCAGTTGTGTCCAACTCTGTGCGACCCCAAAGACGACAGCCCATCAGGCTCCACCTTCCCTGGGATTCTCCAGGCAAGAACACTGGAGTGGGTTGCCATTTCCTTCTCCAATGTATGAAAGTGAAAAGTGAAAGTGAAGTCACTCAGTCTTTGACTTAGCAACCCCATGGACTGCAGCCTACCAGGCTCCACTGTCCATGGGATTTTCCAGGCAAGAGTACTGGAGTGGGGTGCCATTGCCTTCTCCGTTTGAGTTCCTCTTCACTTTTCTGCTATAAGGGTGGTGTCATCTGCATATCTGAGGTTATTGATATTTCTCCCAGCAATCTTGATTCCAGCTTGTGTTTCTTCCAGCCCAGCGTTTCTCATGATGTACTCTGCATAAAAGTTAAATAAACAGGGTGACAATATACAGCCTTGACGAACTCCTTTTCCTATTTGGAGCCAGCCTGTTGTTCCATGTCCAGTTCTAACTGTTGTTTCCTGACCTGCATACAAATTTCTCAAAAGGCAGGTCAGGTGGTCTGGTATTCCCATCTCTTTCAGAATTTTCCACAGTTTATTGTGATCCACACAGTCAAAGGCTCTACTGTGTGCTAATATTAACCAGAAGTTCAATTTTTCCAGACATTACCACAATGATATAATCCATTATAGCCACTAAAAGTCTCTCCTTACTTAGGCCCAAGGATTTGATGAACCTTAGTCCCTTAATGTAATGATTACACTCTGGTGGCTTGGTAGCTGTGTATGTAAACTGTCTGAGTCAAGTTGGAGGGAATATTTTGTAACACGTGTTATCAGTAACATTCAGATAATAGCATTTTCACAGTAGACTTTGGCTCAGTTATCATTTAAAAATTACTGTTGTCAAGAATTGCAAAAGGTATGTATATGATCCTCTCATCAGGATGCCAGCTCAGTGATTACACTGCCAGCGAGCTGGGATTAAAATCAAGGACCACACTTGCTCCGTGCCTTGTGTAAAGCTAGTGTTTAGTAAATACTTTTCAATTGATTTGACAAAAGATGTCATCCAAGAGCCAGTCAAGTGTTCTTCATAAGTTCAAGGGAGTCATCTTTTCTACCATGTCTTCAGAAGAACTTCTAAATTCCCTGGATTCTTTTGAGGCAAGAGAGGATGATGTGTTCCTGGTTTCCTATCCAAAATCTGGTAAAGTTTATTTCAATGTATCTTTAAAATGTAGATATACAGAATGATAATGTGTGTAATAAGTTCTTTTAAACATTTACTTTTCAGAATTTTTCCACTGGAAATTAAAGTATCTTAAATGCTTATTTTCATGAAAAAATTTGATATTAGAAAGTCAAAAAAATGTGCTTTGAGAAAATTCGACTGGAGAAATTACAGCTTTAGTACACTTTTGTTTTGACTTTATTCACAAAGACATACAGATATTAATATATAATAAGCATAATATCTGTAACATTATAAAGTTCTCTTCATACTTTAAGCCAGGCATAGTGATAAATAAATAGTTTTTGTTCAATTTGTACTTAATGATTGATCTGTAAATAAATAATTGTTTTCTTATGGGCTGATAAGAACAAGTGGCTAATTTATACCATATACAAACAACTATATATAAGGCTTCCACTAGACATATTTTTTAAATATGTATTTGGCTGCACTGGATCTTAGTTGCTGCATGGGGGATATTTTTAGTTGCAGCATGAGGGATCTAGTTCCCAGATGCTAGATCTAGTTGTAGCATGAGGGAACTAGATCTCCGGATGGAATTTGGGCCCCTTACATTGTGGGCCTGGAGTCTTAACCACTGGACCACAAGGGAAGTCCCTGGACTTATTGTTGCCTATAAATTTTCCATTAGCTGCCAGGAGGTCCCCTTCAGCAGCACAAACTGTGTATTCTCTCTTCTTATCAGAATAAATCAGTATATTTAATTAAAATAATGCAAATATCATTACTATACAGTTACATTTATATGACGGTTATACATATTTAAGACTATTAACATCATAATCTAAAGTAGTCTTAAATTTAAAACATAATGTTAGAGCACTGTTTAAATATTTATTCAACTATAAGTTTGTTCATCTTATATCTAACTGGAATTATGAGATAAATGGAAACTAAGCCTCATTTAAACCAATTTGGAACATTGCTTTCAAATTAGCAAAACATCCTCCCCACCCAAACTTTTACTTCTCTGCTCCATTTCTCTATAGTCTACACCACTGGAGCATATCCTCATGTGTTTTCAGTAAGATAAAGTGGTATCTCTTCCAGACTTCATGGTAGTAAATTTGCATCTCCTTGATGTTTGGATGTAGCATTCATTCATTGTTCAAATGCTTTGTTTGCACAACTGCTCTGTACTTGCATGCAGACAAAAACAAGATTCCGTGTCTGTATTCAGCAGGGAGCTGGGGAGATAGACATGAATACAACTTTATTTTGATGTGTGCTGCTTCCGAGAGACAGAGAGGGTGGGCAATTAGAAGAGGGAACTGGGGACTCAGAAGGCAGTTTTTAGAACAGCAAGACGCATGAACTTGCAGCACCAGCAGGAATCATGAATGAAAAGATCTGTGTGTTTGTGAACTGGAGAAGATGCTAGAAGTGAGTGGTAACGTGGAAGAGTATTTCAGGCCCAGGAAACAGCATATACAGTTTTCATCACTCTTCACGATCTTTAAAACGTGATTCTTCTTGTAAAGGGAACTAACATCTCAAATGCTCCAACAGGTTTATCTGTGTGTCGAGGTGACAACTATTTATAATAAAACTAATGTAGTCATTGCTTTTAAAACCTCATGTTCATTTTCTGTATTCATTTTGAGTATCATTTGATTAAAAATGCATTTCATTTTATTTTCTTATGAAGGCACTCACTGGATTGCAAAAGTCATTGAGAACATTCCCAATGCTAGAATTACCCTAACACCTCCTATTGAATTGGGAGACATTTCTAAATTCGAAGAACTAAAAACGTACTGTGAGAGGAGAGTTATTCCAACACATTTGAGCTACAGCATGCTACCAATGAATGTTAAGCAGAAACAATGCAAGGTAAGTTCAATGGTTAAGGACAGAGGCTCAGGGGTACACAAAACTGAACTTGGATTCTTGCTGTGTTACTTTCAAGCTGTGTGACCTTTGAAAACTGATGATGTTCTCTGAGTTTTGGTGTCCTCATGTAACACAAGGATAATAGTATGCATCTCACATAGTGTGATGAACATTAAACAAGAGAATGAGTATATAAGTATTACCACAGTATCTGGCTCATAAAAATCTCAGTATGACATTAGTATGTCAACTGTAATTATGCTAGATGATGTCTTATTCTATTCTGAATCTAGTTTGAGTCATTTTCTTTAAATATTGATGTCCAGAGAGAGAAAAACTGCCTTAATAATATTATTTTAATTATTTTATCTCTCATTTTTGCAAAAGATTATATGGGAAAGAATAAAAAGTAAAATTTAATGTAAAACACTGAAGAATAGTTATTTCAAGCCATTTTTAAAGCCCTCACATTATTATTTTAAAAGTTACTTCTAATTTTAAAAGTTTACTTTCTATTTTTATGTATTTATTAAAATTTGTTTTCATGGAGAATGCACGATAAGGAAAAAAGAGGATAAAATTTGTAAAGCAAAGGCAAGACACATGTGTCCAATGTAAACAATATCCCAGTAATGAAGCCTTTTAAACAATGTCAGTCATGTTCTTAAAAATAAATAAACCTGCCAAATGTGTATACATCAAAGCAGATCTTCCAAAGATTATAACTCTATGACTACAATGTCTCCATGTATACCATCTACTCTTCAGTTCAAGTAAAAGTAACACAAGGAGAGGTAAATGCCATGGAGTTTGTGCTTATCCCAAGCAAATCTATCAGAAAATGTGAAAGTATACTAAGCTGATTACAGTTTGACTCAGTTGAACATTTTCATTTCAAATAGACTACCTAAGAGAGAGAGATTTGGATAGAAAAAGAGTATGGTACACTTAACAACCCTTCAGTTCAGTTCAGTTCAAAAACTCAGTCGTGTTGGACTCTTTGCGACCCCATGAATCACAGCACGCCAGGCCTCCTGTCCATCATCAACTCCTGGAGTTCACTCAAACTCATGTCCATCGAGTCGGTGATGCCATCCAGCCATCTCATCCTCTGTCATCCCCTTCTCCTCCTGCCGCCAATCCCTCCCAGCATCAGGGTCTTTTCCAATGAGTCAACTCTTCACATGAAGTGGCCAAAGTATTGGAGTTTCAGCTTCAGCATCAGTCCTTCCAATGAACACCCAGGACTGATCTCCTTTAGGATGGACTGGTTGGATCTCCTTGCAGTCCAAGGAACACTCAAGAGTCTTCTCCAACATCACAGTTCAAAAGCATCAATTCTTTGGTGCTCAGCTTTCTTCACAGTCCAACTCTCACATCCATACATGACCACTGGAAAAACCTTAGCCTTGACTAGACAGACCTTTGTTGGCAAAGTAATATCTCTGCTTTTCAATATGCTATCTAGGTTGATCATAACTTTCCTTCCAAGAAATAAGAGCTTTTAATTTCATGGCTGCAGTCACCATCTGCAGTGATTTTAGAGCCCCAAAAAATAAAGTCTGACACTGTTTCCCCATCTATTTCCCATGAAGTGATGGGACCACATGCCATGATCTTCGTTTTCTGAATGTTGAGCTTTAAGCCAACTTTTTCACTCTCCTCTTTCAATTTCATCAAGAGGCTTTTTAGTTCCTCTTCACTTTCTGCCATAAGGGTGGTGTTATCTGCATTTCTGAGGTGATTGATATTTCTCCCTGCAATCTTGATTCCAGCTTGTACTTCTTTCAGCCCAGCGTTTCTCATGATATACTCTGCATATAAGTTAAATAAGCAGGGTGACAATATACAGCCTTGACGTACTCCTTTTCCTATTTGGAACCAGTCTGTTCTTCCATGTCAAGTTCTAACTGTTGCTTCCTGACCTGAGTATAGATTTTTTAAGAGGCAGGTCAAGTGGTCTGGTATTCCCATCTCTTGAATAATTTGCCACAGTTTATTATGATCCACACAGTCAAAGGCTTTGGCATAGTCCATAAAACAGAAATAAATGTTTTTCTGGAACTCTCTTGCTTTTTCCATGATCCAGTGGATGTTGGCAATTTGATCTCTGGTTCCTCTGCCTTTTCTAAAACCAGCTTGAACATCTGGAAGTTCACGGTTCACATACTGCTGAAGCCTGGCTTGGAGAATTTTGAGCATTACTCTATTAGTGTGTGAGATGAGTGCAATTGTGTGGTACTTTGAGCATTCTTTGGCATTGTCTTTCTTTGGGATTGGAATGAAAGCTGGCCTTTGCCGGTCCTGTGGCCACTGCCAAATTTTCCAAATTTGCTGGTATATTGAGTGCAGCACTTTCACAGCATCATCTTTCAGGATTTGAAATAGCTCAACTGGAATTCCATCACCTCCACTAGCTTTGTTTGTAGTGATGCTTCCTAAGGCCCATTTGACTTCACATTCCAGGATGTCTGGCTCTAGGTGAGTGATCACACTATCGTGATTATCTGAGTCATGAAGATCTTTTTTTTGTGCAGTTCTTCTCTGTATTCTTGCCACCTTTTCTTAATATCTTATGCTTCTGTTAAGTCCATACCATTTCTGTCCTTTATCGAGCCCATTTTTGCATGAAATGTTCCCTTGGTATCTCTAATTTTCTTGAAGAGATCGCTAGTCTTTCTCATTCTGTTGTTTTCCTCTATTTCTTTGCATTGGTCTCTGAGGAAGGGTTTCTTATCTCTCCTTGCTATTCTTTGGAACTCTGCATTCAGATGCTTGTATCTTTCCTTTTCTCCTTTGCTTTTTGCTTCTCTTCTTTTCTCAGCTATTTGTAAGGCCTCCTCAGACAGCCATTTTGCTTTTTTGCATTTCTTTTCCATGCAATAGCACTGATAACAAATGTCACCAGAGATTAAGTTATGCTTTATAAACGTTACAACAGTGACAAGAGTAGCTATTTTTCCTTTGTAAGCAAAGAAGCCAAAACTCAGAAAAGGGGTGTGTGTGTGTGTGTGTGTGTGCATGCTCAGTCGCTTAAGACATGTCTGACTGTTTGCACCCCATGGACAGTGACCTGCCAAGCTCCTCTGTCCATGGGATTCTCCAGGCAAGAATATTGGAGTGGGGTGCCATGCCCTTCTCCAGGATTATAGCTGGGTGTATTTAAAACCACCACAGTAACACTACAGCCTGAAGGTATGATCCTGTCTTTGCCACACTTTAATGGGGACTGAGACTGTCTGGTTATCCCTGGAATGCCAAGCAATGACCTGTCTTCTGTTGCTGATGACTGAGCCCCAAGAGCTTGGAGGATGGGCAAGCCTTAACTACCCTTGTAGTGCTGGACAGATAGTAAGTTCCTCCTCCCATGGTCCTCTATCAGCTCTCAACCCTACTTGGCCTCCTATATTTTCTTCCTAACATTTGACTCTCCTTTTGAATGTTTCCACACTTTCTTACATGAAATTTATATTTTCAGCCCATTTCACGCTGTGTATGTGCTCAGTTGTATCTGACTCTTTGTGACCCCGTGGATTGTAGCCCACCAGGGCTCATCTGTCCATGGAATTCTCCAGGCAAGAATACTGGAGTGGGTTGCCATTTCCTTCTCCACAGATCTTGTCGGACCAGAGATTGAACCTGCATCTCTTGTGTCTCCTGCATTGGCAGACAAGTTTTTTACCACTGTGTCACATGATATTTAGTTAATATTTAATTTTTAAATAAATTTTTAATTTTTAAGGAAATTTAATTTTAAAAATATTCAGTTAATATTTAATTTTTTCTCCAGAGTACTATTCTACCTTCAGTCCATATTTCTTAACCTCTCCCTAATAATTTTTATAATTTCTTAGGAGACATTCATAATGTGTGTGTGTGTTTATTGAATGTAATTGACATATAACAGTATGTTAGTTTCAGATGTATGACATAGTGATTTCGTATTTGTATATGCACCGCACCATCTATTTAACATTCTTCATTGTACATGAACACCTTCTTTTAACCTTTTTTGGTAAAATATGTGTTTATGGGTTGCACTGTCCCTCCCACTAGATCATCCTGACATGTAACTTTAAGGAAGAGTTCTTCAAAGTCCCTAAAAAATTATTCTGTTTATCAAAAAATAAAGTCTCCAACTGGATGTCTAAGGCTTAAAATTCTACCATTTATTCCTTCTTGCTAAAGTGGTGGATTTTTAAACTGTGGTGTCTGGGCCTTGAGGTTCTGTAAATCTGCCCAGGAAGCCTATGTAGTTAGAGGAAGCCTGAGTTGTTGTGTTCTTCCATGATTATCTCTTGGGACAAAGAGAAGATAACTGTGGGGGTAAAGGTGGCTCTTCATTCTTGCGTGTCGTGGTCTTTGTGTATCTTTCAAGTAAAGAGGAGCAGGTGCTGTTAATAAGGGTCACAATACCTGGACTATGAACACAGTAGGGAAAGATAGTTATGTATAAAAAATGACTCAGTAAACACTTCCTTATCTAAGTCAAATATGTCCTCCCTGATATTCAATTAAAAAGCAAGTTAGAATATCTGGTACTCATGCAATGGTGACCTTGACTGGGACAGCCCTATTACCACCAGGCTTCTCACATTGGCTTCCAGAGGTTTTTATATGCTCCTATCGTTCTCTGTATTTCACTATTGTAACCCTCATAACACTGCACTGGCAAAAGTGGATTTAATTATCTATTTCCCTCACTTGACTGGGTCAGGAAGATCCCCTAGAGGAGGAAATGGCAACCCACTCCCAGTATTCTTGCTTGGAAAATTCTGTGGACAGAAGAGCCTGGCGGGCTACAGTCCATGGGGTCACAAAGAGTCAGACATGACCGAGTGTGTGCACCACACACACATACACACACACACATCACTTGACTGCAAGTTTTGAGAGGGCGGGAATCATTTCTGTCTTGCTCATTATTCTATTCCTTGGCTCTGGAACGTTTTTGCACGCTAGTTGACATATAATAGTGAAAGTTGCTCAGTCGTGTTCAACTCTTTGTGACCCTATGGACTATACAGTCTATGGAATTCTCCAGGCCAGAATACTGGAGTGGATAGCCGTTCCCTTCTCAAGGGAATCTTCCCAACCCAGGAATCAAACCCAAGTCTCCTGCATTGTAGGCGGATCCTTCACCAGCTGAGCCCAGACATACAATAGGTATTAAATAAATATTTATTGAATCAAATTAAATTGCAGTTGCAGTATTTGTATAAATTGGCAAGGTATCTCAGACCCCTTACTCTTTAGCTGATTAAATTGTAGAAAAAGAAATTCCAGAACATTATTCTTTCTATAAATATGGATAATTTGCAAGAAATCTTCTTGTACATAAATCATATTTTGTCATACATCGACATTAAAATATTAATCTTGTCCTTCACCTGAGGAGGACTTTCTCAAGTCTACCCCTGAAAAGACAGGACCAAATTTTAGCACATAAATTCAAAACGTCTGCTCAGTGGGCCAGCAGCGTCAACATCTCCTGGGAGCTTGCTACAAATGCACAATGCAGGCCTCATCCTGGAACCTCTGAGTGAGAATCTGCATTTTAACAAGATCCCCTGATGATTTTTTATGCACCTTCAGTTTTGAGACACTCTGGTATCTAAGTCTGTATTTAATAATCAGCTGAAGCTACCAAAAAGGTGTGACTTGCACAGGTAAGTGTGGCTGCTACTTTCTCTTAGGAAATGTTTTGTCTTGGGGCTACTTCCATACAAAAATAAATTGATTTTTTTTAACAGATTATCTACATCATTAGGAATCCAAAAGATATAGCTGTTTCATTCTTCCACTACTACAGGGATAACCCTAATCTCCCTAGCATTGAGACCTGGCATGAATTTTTTGAGCTGTTCCTAAAAGGAGATGGTAAGTATAACAGTGATTTTTATTCATAATACACAGGGAATATCTTCACTCAAGATGAAAACATTTTCCAAAAGTTCAAGTGAACCCTAACAGCCTACTTTCAGAAATATTTTTTAATAGATTATTCTTTTGCTTCTTCTATGCAAATTCTTTCTCACTTTGTTTCTTCATGGTTTTTCTTATCACCAAGGGGTGGAACCTATTAGCAATAACTTATTAGCTGGTTTTCATGTCTTCAGAAACAGAAATTAATTCTGATCAAGCATTATTTTCACATACCCTCAGTCTGTTCCCTGAAGTAATTATTCACTGATTGAAGTACAGTGATTTACAGCTGAAACCTAGACAGGTAGCTTGAAACATGCCTTATATATACCTGCATGGAAAAGAAACCATGTCAAACAGTACACACACACACTCCCAACCCCCCAGATATAACACATATGAAAGAATTTGCCATCTTGACACTTGGAAGAAAGTAATTTATTCTGAAAACACCTCAGTGATACATCACTTGTTGAGCTGCATAGCACATGTTGGGCCTGCCACCATGCCTGACCCTTGGATTTATTCTTTTTTCCCTGACTCAGTGGTGCCTGGAGTACTTAAAAAAAAAACTCTTTTAAATCCCCAGGGCTTTGATTAAACAAAAATAATATAGTAAGAAGATGAAGAATCCAGAAGAGACACAATTTAGAAATGATATATTCCCTGAGGATCTTATCTCTCACTTGGCTTAATTACTAATTTCACTATTTTACTTGCGGATTGTCAAGCTTTTGCTTGTTAATTTAAGAGAGGCCACAGCAAGAGTAACCTTAACATGAGGACATAGAAAACTCACCAGCAACAAGGTTTAATATTTTGTTTTGTGATAATTGCTATGGAAGAACATGCTATGCTCACACTATTTCAACTCCTCTTTCTATTTTGTTCCCTATATATTGGCACAAATTTCAGAAATGACAGGTATAGTAAAGGTCACCTGGTTTAAACACCCACCTGATGTTTGAAGCACCTTTACAACACCCCCATTTACAACACCTCCCGAAACTGTAGAGGCTGTTTGAACTTCTTAACCTTGACAAGTTCATACCCCTTACTAGTACCCCAAAGCAACACCTTCAATATTGGTATTGCTAAGATGTTTTAAAAAATCTTCCCATGTGATATAAATTGTGCACATACCGTGTGATACAGACACTTGGTTAGGTACTCTGCAAACACAATCTCATTTCATCCTCACTAGAAAACATGTAAAGTGAGTGTTACCCTCACTTTACAGGTAAGGAGAATGAAGACTTTGGTAGGCCAAATACCTTTCCCACAGATCCATAAATAATACGGAGGAGAGCTGATACTTAAGTCAAGTGTCAAATCCAAAACCCTTTGCTCTGACCACTGTGTCGTAACTCATCTGGAAAAAAGAAACAAAAAAAACAAAAACTATCCCTCTGATCATTAATTCATCTTCCACCTGAGAGCCCTCTAAATATTTGAAGATTGTTAGCATGCCTCATTCTGCCTCAATTCCATTTTTGGAATAAGCAGAGTTCAAATACGCAAATTATTTTTGAAAAACAGATCTTGAGTCCGCATTTCTTTAAGAAAAGAAAAGCTATGTTCATCTCCAACTTTATAGACTGTGGTCCACCACCTCTGTCACCACTACATGAGTGCTCATTTGGCGACATCTCTATCATTTTGCAGTGGTTATATGCATGTGACTGTGTTTCAAGGATGTTCTTCAGTCACTTTTTGAGGAAGGGGTTATTTCTCTTGCAAATGACATGATGTAGTAGAAAAAACAAGCTATGGAGACAGTAGAACTGGGATCAATCCTGACTTTATTTTATTCCATATGTAAGTTTGTACAACTAGCTTAGCTGTTCTGAGGTTCAGACTCCTAGCATAGAATAGGATTTTTTAAATTATCTATTTTGTAGAATTATTTAGAAGCTAAAGTTTGTTGTAGAAATCTATTCACTTATTCTATTAGACATAGACATTTAAACACACAAAGACTCACATAGTTTCACATTAGGGTGGAAATGTTACAAGTAGATATTTACCTAGAAAGATTAATTTATAGCTGAGGCATCAAAATACCCTGGACCCAACTCCAAACCATAAATACAAATACACATGATATGAGCAGATAGGATAGTGGAGATATACATAACTACACATTTGTCTAATCATTAAATTTTCTCTTTCAGTTTATAAATACACTTTAGGTTTTCAAATTACATAATAACTATACATTGTGTTCTGGCAATATCCCAACAGATTAATATCTCAATGCAATATTAGTATTTTATTTTTTCCCCTACAGTCCCTTCTCCAGTTTTATATTAGAACTTTGTATTTCCTATGCTACTTCATCTAGGCAAGTTTCATTTTCCACAGTTATCTGTCATCAGAGTGCTTTCTAGAAACTAGTAACCAAGAGCCTCATTATAACAGGATATAAGAGTGGGGTACAAGGTTTGCAGGAAATGTGGGAGGTTTGAAATAGCTGAGGTGAAGAATAAGAGAATGTGTTAATGCAGAACAAATAGTTTTGCTGGGCAAACTTGGGGCCTTTAAGGCTGGAAAAATGAATTTGCAGTGCTATAAACAGAGTTGTGTAAATTTTCCAGCAGAACTCAGCAGCAAAGAGAGAAGAAAAGAAGAGGAATTGCTTCATTTAAACACTGGGTGTTTTTTGATGATTGAAATAAACAGTAAGGGGGCAAAAAAGTTGGAGGTATTGGCAAATCAATTGCTGAGGGGATAAATAAAAGCAAGAAAATGAAGGGGGAAAAAAAAAAGGTCAGAATATGGGACTGTAAAAGCTACCCATTAAGGTTTTGCTCTAAAATCAGAATCTTCAGTAACTGTAGGAGAGAGACTGGAAGGTTGATTTCTGACTGAGACAAGGATGGAAAGAGCAGTATATTAAAAACCATGAGTTCCAAAGGAGCTTGGATTCTTTAGGAGAGAGAAGTTCTAGAAGTTGGTAGGAAACAGTGAGGTTTATGACTCACTCTCCAGACCCGAAGACACTTGGATTGGTTGAGAAAGAGCAACTTCTATTCGGGAGCATTTTAGAAGAGTAATTTTGGATAGCAGAAGGGCCATCCTGGCATATGTTAAGGCCAGGAAAAGGTAGAATAATTCTATATTACTTGAAGAATGTGCAGAAAAACATTTCCCATTAAGGAAGATTTCAAATGTGTTTTGGAAACTGGTATTTTCTTTAAAGCCAGAGGTCTACTAATGACCTAGACAATGAGGATTCTGATTAAAATATAAACTAAAACTGTAATTTCCTATACTAGTAACAATGCCACAGGCAGCCAGTTTCTTTAGATTCTTTTGGCTGGCTTACATCCTTTTGGAACAAGGTAGAGAATGAATTAATTAGTCAATAGTAGAATAGCTGGCTCTCAAATTATGATCAGGCCATTATGCAAAGTTGATTCTTAAATCTATTTGGGGCATGTTGGAATACGCTTCCTACAGAAAAACCATAATGGACAAGGTCAATTACACCTAATCACTGGGTATGATGCTGGGTCTGTGTCCCTTCTCAGCTTCTTGGTAATAGAAGTATAGGCTCTCCTGATGGTATTGGGAGCTTTCATAGCCTCAACAACTCTGTTGTTGTTTAGTCACTAAGTTGTGTCTGACTCTTTGTGACCTCCTGGACTGAAGCCTGCCAGGCTCCTCTGTCCATGGCATTCCCCAGGCAAGAATACTGGAGTGGGTTGCCATTTCCTTCTCCCATGGGATCTTACTGACCCAGGGATTGAACCATGTCTCCTGTATTGGCAGGCAGATTGTTTACCTCTGAACCACCTGGGAAGCCCTAGCAACTCTAGGAGGTGACATTAATAACCAGGGCTGGGCTGTAGCTGCTGGGGAGAGGGGGTGAGGCAGATTGAATCTGTAAGCATAGTTTAAGATTCCAGGGACTTCCTAAGTTTGAGAGAAAAATCAGTCTTCCTCCTACATTGTTTTGAGCCTAGGAAAAGGTTGGCCATTCTTAGAAGATAAACTATTATCACTGATATGGTAATTTGGGTAATTCTAAGATAAAGTATTATGTAAGATAAAGTATTATGTAAGTCACTGAAATAGCAATGAAATTGCTAATAACTGAAGATTTTATCAGGGAAGCTCTTCTTAGCACCATTATTATTACACAGTCTTCAGGGTCCATGGAGTAGAAAATTGGGCTGATACTCTAATGATACCACTGTAGTCTTGGAAATTCTTGTTTTAAAAATAGATTATAGTGTATTTTTTTTCCCTTTGCTTCCTCATGAGCTGAAGCTATGAAAAATTGCAGTTAGCTTAGAGTTTGTTGTACTTCAATTTAATCAAAGATTTAATGTTCTAAATGTATATCACAATGTCTGGCAGACACTAGTAGCTTAATAAATGTTGATTAAATGAATTGCTGCTAAGTCACTTCAGTCGTGTCTGACTCTGTGTGACCCCATAGACGGCAGCCACCAGGCTCCCCCATCCCTGGGATTCTCCAGGCAAGAACACTGGAGTGGGTTGCCATTTCCTTCTCCAATGCATGAAAGTGAAAAGTGAAAGTGAAGTCGCTCAGTCGTGTCTGACTCTTCGCGATCCCATGGACTGCAGCCTACCAGGCTCCTCCATCCACGGGATTTTCCAGGCAAGAGTACTGGAGTGGGGTGCCATTGCCTTCTCCGATTAAATGAATTAGCAGTCAGCAAATCTTCAGGAAATTGTTAGTAATATAACTCTTTTAGGATTGAGGCATTGTGTGTGCTTAGTCATTCAGTCATGTCTGACTCTCTGTGACCCCATGGACTATATAGCCCACTAGGATCTTCTGTCCATGGGATTTTTCAGGGACGAATACTGGAACGGATTGCCATTTCCTCCTCCAGGGAATCTTCCCAACCCAGGGATCAACCCGCATCTCCTGTGTATCCTGCATTGCAGGTAGATTCTTTACCTACTGAGCCATTGGGGAAGCCAAGACTGAGCTAGTTTTAAATCTTTGGATGATAAGGAGATGTTGACAAAAATTAATCAATACTCTACCTATGAAAAAATGGAAAATTTTACTTAAGTCAACCCGAGGATTAAAACCGAGGAGACAGATTTTCAGAAAGCTGTGAGGACTGTTCCACCTGCTCGAGGTCAAAGCACAGTTATATAAGTTCTGAGACAAGGGATCATATGTCAAATGATGTGTAATAGAAAGTTTACATGGTCCAGATCTACATGTACAAAGTGAGTCTTGAATCATCATGATTTCATACAAGATTAAGAAGGAACATTGTCTCCTAAGGATATCTGGTTAATACAGAGGCACAATATCCTCTAAATGGGAGCGAGAAAGCCCAAATAGGCAAACTTTGATGTTTAAAGTTTTCTTTTCTTACCATAAAATATGAGCTTTATTTCACCAATGTCCTGCTTTTGATCATTATTTCTTTATGGCTATTCTCTGAACATGTATCTTTTTCTTTTCTTTGAACTTTTAAACTTTGTATTGCTAAATTTTGTAATATAGCCAATCAATGTTGTGATAGTTTGAAGTGAACCGTGAGAGGATTCAGCCATACATATACATGTATCCATTCTCCCCCAAACCCCCTCCTGTCCAGGCTGCCACATAACATAGACCAGAGTTCCATGTATTATACGGTAGGTCCTTGCTGGTTATCCATTTTAAACATAGCAGTGTATACATGGCCATCTCAAGTTCCCTAACTATCCCTTCCCCTTGACAACCATAAGTTCATTCTCTAAGTCTGTGAGTCTTGACCATTAATTTTTTGATAGAAAGCATTAGGTGATCAGATATTTGGTCCCTTGATGCCAGGGTAGTTGCTTACCTAGCCTGAGTCCACTGCGTCCCTTGATATCAAATCTTAATAGCCTGATTCTGTTTTTCCTTTTAGGAGGTTGTACTTGTAAGATAAATGGCAAAGGGTAATAGTCAATTCCCAGTACTTAATGCCGATTTTTGCCTTGCATGTGCATCCATGTGTATGTTCATTACTTTTTAAAGAGCTGTAGATATGAAAAACAGTTACAAGTTGTTTAGATATTATTAACTTCATAGGAGTTCATGATAACTTTATAAGTTACACAAAAAGTAGTCAAAATTGCCAATAGGAGTAACAATGTCATTAGTAAAGACTGAAGCCAAAACCCTCCTAGACCATACCATTTTCCTGGTATTTTCCTTAGATCAGGAAAGGAATCTTTTATATGGGAAAATTGACTCTTCAGGTGTCATAAGACAAGTTACACTAGAAGACTCATCAGGTATAAAAACCCAATATTCGGTACTATAGCACATTTCTCTCTGAGAAGGAGTTAGAATATCCAGGACCATTCAATCCTGTAGGGCCACTTTTCTCATCGTGGAAACTTCCAAACTGAGCAAGCTAATGGCTTCATTACTATCATTCAGAGCTTGCTGAGTAAATTTCATTAAAGCCTCTATGTGATTAATGATATCTTCTCTTCCAAGTGAAAGAAAGAGTATCACAGCCAAATGGTCATACCATTGGAAAGCTGATCAATGTTTTAATGCCAGCATGCTTGCAGGTGTCAGAAATAGGATCTGCAGTTCTTTCAGGAGAGGAGGGCTGATTGGGTCCCTTCCATCATGACTATCGATGTTCCTTTACCTGACTTTTCCAGTATGCATAATGTCCCAGTTACAGGTCATGGGGCATCTGTTCTTCATCCTAAAATGGATTACTGTGATAGTAAGTTTCAGAAACAATGTTTATGGTAATATAGCAAGAAGGAGCCATCTGAGAAGTAAATCTTAGGTAGTAAATACAAAAAACCTAATGACAACAGCAGTAGAAATTAATGGCCCATTAAACATGATATTTTTTCTCTCTACTAAAGTAATTACCCTCATTTCTACCAAACATAGCCAAATTAAGACTTAATTATTTGGAAAATAAGTCTATGTTAATAAACTTGGCCTGATTATTTACATAAGTGTAATTGATCATACAAGTCCTTTTAAGGTGACTCTGCTAGAACTCTTTATAAAGAACCTCAGTTGAAGCTATTTTGGAATTGTGAATCCTTTGGGGACTTCTGCATACCAATTAAAATAGGTGCGATATTTTAGGATGGGAGCTCTCTGTGCTAAGCTGCTTCAGTCATGTCTGACTTTTTACAAACCCATGTACTGCCAGGCTCCTCTGTCCAGGGGATTATCCTAGACTATGGGATTATCCAGGCAAGAATACAGGAGTGGATTGTCATGCTGCCCTCCAGGGGATCTTCCAAACTTAAAGTAAGTCTTTACAATTCAAAGGACAGGATAGGAGCTCTCTAAGTCTTTACAATTCAGAGGATCCTAGAAATTAGCCCTAACTCTACATTTACCCCTGCTAACTTAATTTTTAGAAAAGAGAAAGTAAACCTGGCAGGCAGGGATCCAGAAGACTGATTGACATGGTAAAAACTGATGTTCTACAGGCTTTTCCTAGTCGTGCCCACAAAACTCAGTTTTGGAATGACAAAAAGAGCCCGCTCTTGATCATTTCAGGGCAGGTTTTCTTTTAATTCACAATTAAATAAACACTTGCAAGCATACATATATTCAGTTGGTATCCCCGCAGGTGGGTGTCCATTTGGGAGCTATTTGGCCTTTGAGGCACAATTTCCTGCTATCAGCTTGACACCCTAATTTATTTATGATATAAGATCTGATCAGTTTTCTGAGGACAGTGTGATGGATTGGATTCATGCTGCTTCTGAGTCCAGCTCTCCAAAGTAGGTCAGTTCAACTTTTATTTGTGTCTCAGTTTTCTCCTCAATAGTCTAAAATCACCATCTACAAGATGACCCATCTTTTTGTCATGTGTCCCTGGAAGAGTAATATTTACTTAATGGTTGTAGGGAGAATGGTTGTAGTGGGGTTCCCTTGCTCTTTGGAGCTGAATAATTCTGTCTCTTATTTTACTAGCAAATGGTTTGTTTAAAACATACATCACCACCTTGTTTGTTTTTATTTTTTTCAATTTAAGTCAAATATAACAAAAACCCAGCCACCTACATTTTCCTTTGAGCTCCCTGCTCAAAGCCCTCTGTGGTCCCTTCCCACAAAATGCACTGGTATGCCTTAAGATTCCAAGTCTCAGTGAAGTAAAAAACAACTCCAATAACATTTTTAGGATTATCACTTAAGAGCAATGAGATCTGGATAGCAGGAGAATGCACCAGAACATCTGAGCTGTACCAAGAAGCCAGAGGGGCTCAATGTGTCCACACTGATACCAAGTACAGGTTCAGGTAGATTCCAGGTACTTTCTGGTGTCCTGCCAGCTACACCATGCATATTGATGAAATGTTGATCAACAGTCAATCTAAGAAGTGGAAATTTTCATTCAAGCCAGCCTGAAGATTATCACTCATGAGACAGTTATTTCAGAAAGCTCTGATGACTATTTTGCCCCTTAGAGGTCAAAGCACAGTTTTGAAACCAAGGATTATATGTCAAATTAGGTATTATTGACAGTTGACACGATCCAAATCTACAGGTACAAAGTGAGTGGTGGGTTATGAGCCATCATAACCCCTTACAAGATTAAGGGGGAAAATTATTTCCTAAGGATTTGTGACCCTTTATATATTTAAGAAGGAATGCTACCACCTAAGGAGGCCAGCTGAATGGAGATGCACAATATATTCTAAAGGGAAGGGAGGAGATCCGAATGGACAGAGAAAGCAGTGTATATTAAAATTTTTGTCTTGTCATAAAAACTGAATTTTATCTCATCAGAGGCATGGAAATATGTATATGTAGTATTTTGTCTATTTATTTATTTTAAAATATTCATTTGGTGGCACTAGTAGTAAAGAATCTTCTTGCCAATGCAGGAGACACAAGAGATGTGGGTTCTATCCCTGGGTCAGGAAGATCCCCTAGAGTAGGAAATTGCAATCCACTCCAGTATTCTTGCCTGAAATAGTCCATGGACAGGAGGAGTCTGGCGGGCTACAGTCCATGGGGTTACAAAGATTCGAACATGACTGAGCACATAGTCACTTATTTTTAATATTTATTAATTTATTTGGCTGCATCAGGTTTAGCTGAGGCACATTGAATCTTTGTTGTGTCATCATGCAGGATCTTACATTGCCCCACCCGAACTCTCTACTTGTGGAGTGTGGGTTCAGTAGGAGTGGTGTGCAGGCTTCATTGCTCCGAGGCATGTGGAATCTTCGTTCCCCAACCAGTGATCAAACCCCTGCCCCCTGCGTTGCAAGGCATATTCCTAACTACTGAACCACCAGGGAAGTCCCATATGTAGTATTTTAAATGACTATATTTTATGCTTTAGATTGTCAAGCTAGTCAACTTTTCTGTGGTGAGAAGTTGCTCACTGTTTGTTTTCAATCATCATCACTTAGAGGTTATTTTATGTGGTAATATTTTACTTTCAAGCCTTAGAGATTTTTAAGGCTGTCAATTTAACAAAACAATAAAGAGAGCATATCAACTACAGAGAAATCCCTAAGACGGTATTTTTCAGCCTTGAACTGTGAATAGAATTTTCAGAGGAAGTTTGTAAAGTTTTTGCATTAAGAATTTATCGTTATGAAACACGTGTCACTTTACAGGAAGAAAATGATAAATTCTCATTTTTCCCCGTATTTCTCCCAAGATCCAAAGTATCAGAACACAATTCTTGGGAAAAAATGTATCTTTCTAGTTCTGCTGTCACTTCTGATGATAAAAGAATATTTACTAGAAATAAGAAAAAAAACCACAGCCTAATTAAGAGGTGACCACCCAGCTTCATTTCACAATAGTGTATTTATTAATAGTTAAAATGGTGAAACTGAGCTCTCTGAAGGAAACTCTTTCACTCCAGAGTCTAGTATGTGTGTACCTTACATTGACTACTTCACCGAGGTGGGAAGAACCCAGGGATGCAAAGCTATAATGTGTAATGAAAGCTTTTTATTAAATGTGTTATTTAATATTAACACAACAACTCACTTTTCTTCTAGTTGTATATGGATCCTGGTTTGATCATGTTTTAAGCTGGGAAGAACACAAAAATGCTAAGAACATTTTAATTATATCCTATGAAGAGATGAAGAAAGTAAGCCTTTTCTGCCATTTCAACAACGAAAATTTAAGTAAAATTAAAACAGGAAATCAATCAATGAACCCCATTTTCAGATTTCAGAGAATGAATTTGATATTTTGATGAGTTACGCTTTATGTATATTTATTTATTTGCTGTTTGCTCAGGATCCTTCTAAAAACATAAAGAAAATAGCTACTTTCCTCGGTTTAAACATGACTGACAGTGAGATTAATCAGATTGTTTGGAAAACATCATTCACTGAAATGAAAAATAACACAGCCAAAGAAAACTGTGATCCAAATCACACCATCTGCGCCCTCACTTCTAACAGGAACCTGGTATTTAGGAAAGGTAAGTCAGAGATGAGATGGTTTGCCTGGATTTATATTTGGAAGTAGTTACATTTTGCCATTTTTAATGTCTCGTTTCACCTTTGTTCACCCCATACCTTGCACAGCAGATTGTGCATTGTTATCCCTCAGTAAAGGTTTATTAAGTAAAATTCTTGAGTTACATTCTTTCCAGATGTTGAGATTCCCAGGCCCAGTTAGGAACCAACCGAGAGATAGACACAGGTGTCAAACAGATGGAAGTGATAGAGTAACTTGAAGAACGTGCTTCAGGTCTGCAGCCTAGTGTGACTGCTCATAATGGATCCTGAATTTTACAAACATGCTCCCTTAGTCATAGCCACTCCAGTGTAGTCCTGACCCCTGCTGGCACAGAACACTCAGAGTGTGGTACAGAGCAGTACCTGACACATGTTTTCTCTAGGAGAGAAAAAAGAGCTGATGGATGTGACCAGGGCATTTTTCCAACCTCACCAATCAATCAACTTGCCCTGCAGAAGTAAGGAAGAGGTGGAGAGAAAAGCTGGGATCGTTATCTGGGGATATTCCTCTGCCTGGAAGCACAGAGGGCACATGTGCTCAGTCGTGTCTGATTCTTGTTGACCCCATGGACTGGAGCCCACTAGGCTCCTTTGTCCATGGAATTTTGCATCAAGAATACTGGAGTGGGTTGCCATTTTCTGCTCCAGGGGATCTTCTTGACCCAGGAGTCGAACCCTCATCTCTTATGTATCCTGCATTGGTAGGTAGATTCTTTACCACTGAGCCACCTGGGAAGCCAGAAACACAGAGAGAAGGAAATAAACCTCCACGAATTCCTAACATTTTACTTAGAAACAGTTTGGATACACCTGGATATAGAATTATTTTTAAATCCTTGTGTATTTTAATCCAGATCTGGGAGGAAAATGTTTTAACATTTTTCATATTTTTCATAACTTACAAAAACAAAATTCTTTGCATCTATATACTCAGATTTCTTACTAAAACACACACATTTATTTGTTCTTTGCCTCAGCTGAGTATGTTGCTTAGTCACTAAAGTCGTATCTGACTCTTTGCAACCCCATGAACTGTAGCCCACCAGGCTCCTCTGTCCATGGGATTTCCCTGGCAAGACTACTGAGTGGGTTGCCATTTCCTTCTCCGGGAGATTATCCTGACCCAGAGATTGAAACGGGGTCTCCTGAACTGCAGGCAAATTCTTTTACCACCAAGCCTATCAGTTCAGTTCAGTTCAATCGCTCAGCCGTGTCCGACTCTTTGCGACCCCATGAATTGTGGCATGCCAGGGCTCCCTGTCCATCACCAACTCCTGGAGTTCACTCAAACTCTTGTCCATCGAGTCGGTGATGCCGTCCAACCATCTCATCCTCTGTCGTCCCCTTCTCCTCCTACCCTCAATCCCTCGACCATCAGAGTCTTTTCCAGTGAGTCAACTCTTCGCATGAGGTGGCCAAAGTATTGGTGTTTCACCTTTAGCATCAGTCCTTCTAAAGAGCACCCAGGACTGATCTCCTTTAGAATGGACTGGTTGGATCTCCATGCAGTCCAAGGGACTCTCAAGAGTCTTCTCCAACACCACAGTTCAAAAGCATCAATTCTTCATTGCTCAGGCTTCTTTATAGTCCAACTCTCACATCCATACATGACCACTGGAAAAACCATAGCCTTGACTAGACGGACCTTTGTTGGCAAAGTAATGTCTCTGCTTTTTAATACGCTGTCTAGGTTGGTCATAACTTTCCTTCGAAGGAGTAAGCGTCTTTTAATTTCATGGTTGCAATCACCATCTGGAGTGATTTTGGAGCCAAAAAAATCAAGTCTGACGCTGTTTCCACTGTTTCCCCATCCATTTCCCATGAAGTGATGGGACCAGATGCCATGATCTTCGTTTTCTGAATATTGAGCTTTAAGCCAACTTTCTCACTCTCCTCTTTCACTTTCATCAAGAGGCTTTTTAGTTCCTCTTCACTTTCTGCCATAAGGGTGGTGTCATCTGTATATCTGAGGTTATTGATATTTCTCCCGGCAAGCTTGATTCCAGCTTGTGCTTCTTCCAGCCCAGCATTTCTCATGATGTACTCTGCATATAAGTTAAATAAGCAGGGTGACAATATACAGCCTTGATGTATGTACTCCTTTTTCCTATTTGGAACCAGTCTGTTGTTCCATGTCCAGTTCTGACTGTTGCTTCCTGACCTGCATACAGGTTTCTTAAGAGGCAGATCAGGTGGTCTGGTATTCCCATCTCTTTCAGAATTTTCCACAGTTTATTGTGATCCACACAGTCAAAGGCTTTGGCATAGTCATTAAAACAGAAATAGATGTTTTTCTGGAACTCTCTTGCTTTTTCCATGATCCAGTGGTTGTTGGATTTGATCTCTGGCTCCTCTGCCTTTTCTAAAACCAGCTTGAACATCTGGAAGTTCACAGTTCACATATTGCTGAAGCCTGGCTTGGAGAATTTTGAGCATCACTTTACTAGTGTGTGAGATGAGTGCAATTGTGTGGTACTTTGAGCATTCTTTGGCATTGCCTTTCTTTGGGATTGGAATGAAAACTGACCTTTTCCAGTCCTGTGGCCACTGCTGAGTTTTCCAAATTTGCTGGCATATTGAGTGCAGCACTTTCACAGCATCATCTTTCAGGATTTGAAATAGCTCAACTGGAATTCCATCACCTCCACTAGCTTTATTTGTAGTGATGCTTTCTAAGGCCCACTTGACTTCACATTCCAGGATGTTGGCCAACTCATGTGTTGACAGACCAGATATTGTTTTAACTTTACAGATTACTTTTGTCCTCTTGGGTCATTCATTTAAAAATTTCCTTAGAGTTGCAAGAATGAGGGCTAGGAGAAAGGAATATTTATTTACCAATATTTACTAATAAACTATTTTTGAATGTTTACCAAATGTTTATTAATAAACTATTTTCTAAAAATGTTACCTAATATTTATTAATAAACTATCAGGTTTATTAATTGAATAGGTTTCAAACATTGAATAAAATACAGACCTGTCATTCAGTAGATCATAATCTAGATAGTAATATAAGGTAATGACAAGTATACTAGTAAAATATGAGCAAAAGTGAATCTACATGGATAAAGGAGAACATGTTTGCCTAGCAAAATAGGTGAAGAGATCAGATCTGAAACTGAGAGCATATGCAAAATTTTACTAGGAAAATGCCAGGAGGAAATACATTCCATCAAGAGCCAACAGCAAGAAGAAAACCTCAGAACCACCATGGAATTGGATGGTATCTCCTAGAAGGAGCAGGTAGTGCCATGTGCTAAAGTGGTGGTGGTGGTTCAATTGCTCGGTGGTGTCCCACTCTTTGCGATCCCGTGTACCCAGACTCCCCTGTCCTTCATCCGCTCCCAGAGTTTGCTCAACTTATGTCCATTGAGTCAGTGATGCCATCCAACCATCTCTTCCTCTGTCATCCCCTCTCCTCCTGCCTCAATCTTTCCCAGCAACAGGGTCCTTTCCAATGAGTTGGCTCTTTGCATCAGGTGGCAAAAGTATTGGAGCTTCAGCTTCAGCATCAGTTCTTCCAATGAAAGTTCAGGGTAGATTTCCTTTAAGATTGACTGGTTTGATCTCTTTGCTGTCCAAAGGACTCTAAAGTGATAGATGATACATAAAGCAGAATGAGAGAGAGAAATATTATGGCCAGAGAGTAAAAATCTCTGATGGACGCCATGAGGTCTGTTTGCTGTTTTAAGAATGGACCTGACATAGTCAGACCTGTTTGCTAGAAAATTAATAGAACCAGAGTTGAAATTGATTAGAATAGAGTGAAAGCAGAAGCAGAAAGTGCAGTTAAAAGGTTGTTGTAATGGTGCAGGTAAGAAACATCGAGGGTCACAATTTGGATAGTGGCATTGAGACACTGATGGGTGCTGCTCAGCTGAGAAGTCAGTTTAGGAGCCATCACCAGACTGTGGAATTAGGTAAAATTGTTCAGGGTGAGTGGGAGGAACTAGTGAAGAAAGGATAGACATGGGAAATCCCAAGAACCCTGACATTAACAGCCCAAGACAAGCCAAGAAAAGAGATCTGCCAGAATTAGTAGAAAGAAAAACCAGGGTTAAACATGACCATTTGTTTAGCATTTGTGAATTCTGAGAATGCAGTTTCTATAGCAGTGGAGATGAAAACCACATTGAGGTGGAGGTTAAAGAGTTAAGAGATTAAACAAGAGGAGCAGAAGCGAAAGACCACTCTTAAGAAGCAGAAGAATGGAGGACAGTATTGGAAAGATATCAAAGCAGGGTGGGGAGAAGGGTTAGAAGGAGAGGAAGAGATGATAAAGGGAAGACAGAACATAGAAAGGGATGCACGAAGAAAAGAGTAGAGAGAAACAGGAAGGCACTCGGAGGGTCAATGGTAAAGAGAATGCTGAAAAATAAGGAAGTTCTGATCCTTAGTCCAGTACTTCTGCTGACGTCTTTTATCTTTGCCCTTTGAAATCTGATTAGCAATACTCAGTATTCACATGGCTTATCCTGCAACCTTGAGAAATTTTACTCCAATGAGTTAATCTCTGACTTGGCAACTAGTGACCCTAGCAAATATCACCAGGTGAAACCATATCAACATAACTGTAACTAGCAACAGTAATTCTAACACGTTTAAATTCTCCCTAAAAGTGGTTTCCTTATTATATATATATATATATATTAAAAAAAAAAATAAGTAACAGTGGAAACAGCCTCTCTGAGACTAGTCCCCCTCAGGGCCAATTAGTAAATTAGGATTATATGAGGAATTATACACAAGGATGGGTCAATAGAGACCATTCACTTCATTTCTTGAATGGCTGGATGGAGAGTGAGTGAGTGGGGAATCCATCCTTTAAAAATAATCATTTCAACCAAATGACTAAAGTTATTGATTCAGACTCTGTGATAAACAGAGCCATTCCTTACTTTTCAGAGGGGAATTTGTGTCTGCAGTTGTCTTTGAAGTCGGAAATGGAACTGATATTCTAGAAAATTACTATGGTGGCCACAGTGATAAGGTGATAAGGAAGGGTACAGCATAGTTCACAGAAGTGTCAGAAGTCCAAAGGCCCATACACACTAAAACTTAGGGGGAATATCACAGGTGGATAGAAATATATATGGACAGGATGCATGTTGCAATATTGCTTATAACAATGAAAACCTTGGATGCACTTACATGGCACTTAATATATTTAGTCAGAAATTTAAATCTATTAAGTTACATTCATGTTTTTGATGGAGTCACCAAAACTAGAAATGCTAGATGAAGAACAGCCACTGTTTATTGAGCACTTATTCTATGCCAGGAACATTATTTGATTTATGTAAAACTTGGAAACAGACTTTTAGGATGCTGTTCATGTGATTTTATTGAGACACCAGGCATCTGAATAACTTATCCAATATCACACCACTAGTAGTTGGCAGAGTCAAGATTAGAACCCAGATGGTATTATTCTATTCAGGATAACTTTCATTGTAGGTGTACAAATAGTAATATTGGAAGATGGTCAAAGTAGAATGAGAAAAGTAGGTTATAATTGTATGATTTTAAATGCAGTTTATATGCTTATATATGTTTGCAAAGAAAAGCATCTAGAAGAATGCATGCTAACCAATTTATCAGCCATGTGAGTTGGGTGTATTTTCTTGATTTTTATCTTCTTTTGCTTATAGGTATGTATTTTCTGAAATGTATATATTATTCTTTAAATAGTTTTTTATTTAAAAAAGTAGAAGAAAGAGTAAAAGAATAAATCAGAAACCAAGCACACAGAAGTCAGGTCAAATGTAAAAAGAAAGACAATAATGGTTCAGGTGAATTAATATAAGAAGCCAGAAAGGAGAGCCAAGAAGGATGAAAGAATATTAAGTAAATTGATAGCATTAACACTGCTCTCCTAAGGGCCAGGCACCTTGATCTCATGAAGTTGACTTTGTGCCCCAACTGATGATGTATTTCAGAAGCAATACCATTTCCTGACTCTGGGATCTTCTATCTCTGATATGACTCTCTTTCCTTTTTCTTCTCCCTCAAACAGAAGAGTTCCACTTTACTTCTTAAACTCAATCTTCTGAACCAGGAATCAACAACACCCAAAATTTCTTAGGTTGTTACCTGTTTCTTTGCTGTAGGTGACATTGTCTGACATTCAGTCAAGCCATGGGTTTTGAACACCCACCATGTGGTCAGCACCTGACTCAGTACTACATTACTGTAGTAATGCATTACTGTCCCTAACTTGACAGAGTGTATAAACTAGTTGGAGAGAAAAGATTATAGAGAATAATATAAGACAGTCTATGTACATGCATGCTAAGTCACTTCAGTTGTGTTTGACTCTGTGTGGCCTTATGGACTGTAGCCTGCCAGGCTCCTCCATGCATGGGATTCTCCAGGCAAGAATATTGGAGTAGGTTGCCATGCCCTCCTCCAGGGGATCTTCCCAACCCAGGGATCAAACCCATGTCTCTTATCTCACCTGCATTGGCAGGCAGGTTCTTTACCAATAGCACCACCTGGGAAGCCCAAGACAGTCTGTAATGAAGGGATACAATGATGTATTTTGAGCTCCAGTGCACCTAGACTAGACCCCAGGGATGAAGCCTGGGGCCAAAGTGGCAAAGGACCGTGATCCACCAGGTCAAGGATTGAGGTTTGGTGTAGTGTGTGTGATGGAGGTGAGAAGGGCAGTCTTATGGGGTTGATGCAGTGGCCAAGGCTTTAAGGGTGACTCCAACAATCAGGAGAGGCCGAAAGACCATGTGATGTGTATGTCTTATTTCGATTTCAGGACACCTTATATTGAAAGTAAGGGTGTCTTACAAGTAACTTGGTATTGTAGCCTTTTTTTTTTTAACTTTCTGTAACCAATTTTGTGAAGGAAAATTTCCTAAAATGAGACTAGTGAACCACCCCTATAGTATGTTATCAGCCCTGTTACTACTGCAGAGGTGAAGAGGTAGAAAAATAAATGAAGCAACATTGTGTCCACTTTGCTTTCTGTTTGTATTAAATGTAGGTGAGATCCTTCTTTGCCTGCTATAGTAAAACCTAGGGTATTTATATATTTTTATTTTCTTTCCAAGAAATAACTTTTCAAGCTATACAAATTAATATGCAATTACTGAAGAAATTAGAAATGACAGATAAGCAAGTGAAGAAAAGAATAGTTCCCCACCATCTTAGCAGCAAGAGATAAAATTATTCACATTTTCTTATAAATCTTACAGTTTCCTTTTGTACATACTATACATTTAAATTGGTTCTTGTCTGATTTCTTTCTAATTTTTTTCAGGGGCAGTGGGTGATTGGATAAACTACTTCACTTCAAAGCAGAAGCAAGTATTTGATGAACTATTCACAGAGAAAATGAAGCATAGTGAACTAGCAAAACACTTTGGAGATTACTCTTAATATAAATGGGAAATGAAACCAATTTCCATTTTATGCAAGGCAGTGCTTGGGGAATACATAAATATTTTTCACCAGTGTGGAAAGCAGATATTTCTTGCAGTGAAAAACAGACACCTTATGAAAAAGTGTCATGTGTGAGAGACAATTATTAGCCTATTTGGGGATAGAAAATTACTAATAAAAGGAAGTATACAATTTTTGCATGGCTGAATTATATGTCTGCTTTCAGGATGTTCATAAGACAAGGAGATTACTTTTATTTAGAGATAGAATATTACTGTGGGTGTTCTAGAAGCTGCATTAATGTACAGCAAAAGAGGTGTGGGGTTAACCAAAATAACAAATGTCTGAGAAGAAATTATTTTCTGCCTATTTAGACCATCATGACCTCTAGACAAACATTTTTTATTTCAACATTCCCCAGTGTCTATGTAAAAATATTCTCCAGTGTCATACAATGACAGACATCATTTTATTAAGGAGAGAACTCTTAATAGATTATATTAAATGATAGTCTGGTATATTAGTGAGGATGAAGAATGAAAAAATATTCTTTAGCTTTAAATTCACACTGGCTTGACATTCCAGTATTTTATCTTTAATAAAGTCAAATTACAAAATGTCTTACTTTTCATTTTGAATAGTATGTTTCCTTGAATTATTTATGATTTTTTACAGTATTTTGAATATGTAGGCTTTCTCCCAGAAGCATTTCTAGCATTAGCACAATCCCCATAATTTTCTTCTGTAATGAATATTATTCTGTAGCTTTAGCCTAGAGGACATTGTAATGAAATTTCAGTGAACTTATTTTAGGATTATCACCTAAATGACAAAAGACAAGTTTTGAATATCTATGATACATTGTTTACACCTTGGCCGTATTATCTAATTCAAGGCTAAATGGAAAATCAAAACTGTGTACTGTATATGACTCTGAGCTATAAATGCAAAGCCATGGATTGAGTTAGTTAATTCAGCCAAACACTTTGATTCTGTATCTCAATGTATTGTTAATCATTTTTAGTAATTTTGGAGTCTTTGTGGCAAGTTTATCACAATTCAATAACCATTAGCTTTTGATCAGTCTTCTCTATAGACATACTTGTTATGAATAAAATGTTTTCTTTTGGACTTTATGCAAAAAGCATTTTTGCATAATTTTTTTTTTTTCAAAATTAAACACTTACAGAAATCTACTTCAACACCTCCCTTTCCTAAATAAATAAGGTTAGTGAATGAGAAAAGCAATCAGGCATGATTTTGGTCAAGTCCTTATCTTCATGTTGGAACTAAATTCATACTTAACTTTCCCTGATGTTAATGTACAGAGAATGACTAAGTCATTGGAGTAATGCAAAGGATTAGAGACTGGCAAGAGGAGAAGACAATGACTGTGGTCTTCAAGGCACCAAATTCCATGAGGCTGTATCATCTTCTCATGTTGAGATGATCACTGAGGGACTTCCCTGGCGGTTCTTCAAGGCACCAAATTCCATGAGGCTGTATCATCTTCTCATGGTGAGATGATCACTGAGTGGCTTCCCTGGCGGTCCAAAGAGTACGACTTCTCCTTCCAGTGCAGAAGGTGCAGGGTCGATCCCTAGTCAGGAAGCTAAGATCCCATATGCCTTGTAACCAAAAAAACAAAAACGTAAAACAGAAGCAGTATTGCAACAAATTCAAGAAAGACTTTAAAAAATGGTCCATGTCAAAAAAAAAAAAAAAAGACCATCACTGAGATGGAGAGAATGGAAATAGGACTTTATTTGATATGTTTGGGATCATTGTAATCCAGTTTTGTCAGGAAATTGTTTAAGATCAATTAGTTAAAGTTATAACTAAGAGCCTTGATTCATTCATCACTATCAGTCAGGTAAGAAAAGTTTTTGGAGCATATTCTATGTTCCAGGCCTTATTGTAGACTCTAGGGACACATGGTGAACTTGAAAACGCTCTCAAGATGCCTACATTCTAAATATATAATTAAAAAAAAAATTTTTGAGATATGCCATGTACCAAAATGTTCTCTAAAGGAGATAAAATAAGGCAATGTAGCAAACAGTGACTGCAGAGAGGCCTTAGCTGCATGTTGGGTTGAGGACCCTGAGGAGGCAATGTAGGAGATTCAAGATGAGTGATGAGTGGGGCTCCCTGGGCTTGGAGGCATGGCAAGGAATTTGTATTTTGTGCTAGATGGGGGATTTCCCATAGAGGAGTGAAACATCCTGATGGATCCTTTCACAAGATCAATCTGATGACTAGATGGAGGATGGACCTCGGGTCAAGGTAAGAGGCAGGTACAAATGCCTGGTACAGGAGTGTAGGTCAGGGAAGAGGGACTCATGGATAATGTAGCAGTGGGAATGGTGAAAAATGGTCAATTTTAGGATATAACATGGATATTGAAATAGCTTACCTGTTATAGAAATGAAAGACAGAAAGGAATAGAAGATGAAGCCTAGATTTTTAGCTAACCAGCTGAGTATCTGAGAAACTTTTTATTTAAATGAAGATTTGATAGCAGCATGATTTTGGTGGTGGCAATTGGGGGAGCTAAGGATCAAGACCTCTGCTTGGGCCATGCTATTGGAAATGTCTATTAGATACCAGGTAACAGGTAGGATAAGGTATGAAATTAAAAGATGCTTGCTCCTTGGAAGAAAAGCTATGACAAACCTAGACAGCTTATTAAAAAGCAGAGACATTACTTTGCTGACAAAGGTCTGTCTAGTCAAAGCAATGGTCTTTCCAGTAGTTATGTATGGACGTGAGTGTTGGACCATAAAGAAGGCTGAACACCAAAGAATTGATGCTTTTGAACTGTGGTGTTGGAGAAGACTCTTGAGAGTCCCTTGGACTGCAAGGAGATCAAACCAGTCCATCCTAAAGGAAATTAGTTCTGAATATTCATTGGAGGGACTGATGCTGAAGCTGAAATTCCAGTACTTTGGACACCTGATGTGAAGAACTGACTCATTAGAAAAGACCCTGATACTGGGAAAGATTGAAGGCAGGAGGAGAAGGGGACAGCGGAAGATGAGATGGTTGGATGGCATCACCGACTTGATGGACATGAGTTTGAGCAAGCTCCGGGAGATGGTGAAGTACAGGGAAACCTGGCATGTTGCAATCCATGGGGTCTCAATGAGTTGGACATGATTGAGCAGCAACAATAAAGAAAATCTCTCTGATGATTGTGGTGCTGTTCCCAGGATCCAATAGGGTGATTTAAGAAGGTGGGGAAAAATCCCACAGTCCAGATTTGTGTGGGAGATACAAAGGCAAACGCCTATCCTATGACCGTACTTTCAGTTTCAAATATATCATTTAAGTGAATGTGAAAAAAAAAAAAAAAAAAAACCCAAACCCTGGTCCTGCTGAACGTGTGCTAGTGGAGCAGACAAGTGAGCTGAGCTTTTATCCCCCCATGTCCCTCCTCCTTTTCTGCCGCTCCCTCAAAATACTTTGTGAAAGGCAGTATTTGACAAAACTGTAAAATAAAAGCATTGCCAAAAAAAAGAAGGTGGAGACATGGAAGGCTGGGCCCACTTAGAAGATTTACCGAGCCTCTTGTAAATGAGCGTCTGCGTGGTGATGGCTATTGCTGGAGATGGACTGTAGGCTAATGGCCACTGGTGGTTTCACCATTTCAGAGATAAGTTCTGGATCTCTCCCCCTGAACTCTGACCCACACCACATTGCTCCTTCACTTCCTTGAACCTGACAAAACAACTTCTATCCATTTCCTCATCCAAATTGCTCCCCACTACTCCCTTATGGATTCCCTTGTCTTTTTTTTTTTTTTTTTTTTTTTGCTCTTTTTCCTCCATTTCTCTGCTCTACCCTTTCCTCTCTGTAGTTAATACATCGCTGCCGGATCCTAATGATCTTTCTCAGGTTTCATTGGAAAAGACCCTGGGAAAGATGCTGGGAAAGACTGAGAGGGCAGGAGGAGAAGGGGGAGACAGAGGATAAGATGGTTGGATGTCATCACCGACTCAATGGACATGAGTTTGAACAAGCTCCAGGAGATGGTGAAGGACAGGGAGGCCTGGCCTGCTGCAGTCCATGGGGTCGCAAAGGGTCGGACATGACTTAGCGACTGAACAACAACAGGTTCATTAGGAGGCACTGTCTCATTTCCATGTATTTGTTTGTGCCTTAGAGGCCTTTCACCCCATTATTGATTTAACACCAGCTCTGAGAAACTCTTCTCTGAAACTCCCCTTTCTCTGCCCCATTGTTTTTCCTTTCTTCCTCATTGGCTCTTCAGTGACCCTTTACTTATATAGTACTTCCCACACTTAATAATTCAGGCTTTGTATTACTAGGTAAATTATATTATAGTTTATAAGTTCCCTGCCAGTTAGAGTCCATGGCCTGTCCATTTTTGTATCCCCTACAACACCTAGCCCTTGACATCACTCATCATGAAGGTGTAACTAATGTTGGTTGTCAATTGGATTTATGGACCAGTTTAATTTTACATCTTCCGGGAAATTCAGTTACAGTATCGTTATCCACTTTGGTCCTATTTTTGTATTCTCCTGTTACTCCATGCTTGCATTAGTCAATTTTGTTTATACTTATTTCCTTCAATTATTACTTAAGTATTTCACATTAGGCAAGTCTTTCCTTCTCAATTTTATAGTAGACTTACAAAGAGCTTGTCAAAAGCTTCTTCAGTAACCGATGCAGTGTTGATCTCAGAAATTACTCAGTAAGGGTGGTTTGAATGAATTAATGAATGAATGATTTAAGGAATGAAAACACATTCCTGTCTATCTACCTGCTCAGCAGTAGGCATGAATGCCTAAAGTCATATTTAATTCTTTGCTTTTCCACCACCTTCCACCTCAAACCAGTCAAAAAATACTATTGATTCTTGCTTTTCAGTCTCTCTTAATCTATTCTGCATGCAATGAAAGACTTTGTAAATCTTCCCTCAAACATTAAATAAGTAAAGATAAGTTATAAATGATAAGAACAGCTTACCACCTATAGGGTAACTAAATCTCCTGGAGAGGTCTGGGGATCCACACAATGTGTGTGTGCTTTTAGCCTTTCCTTGTTTTTGTTTGCAATTTTTCCTTGTCATATGTAAGACTATAAAACAGAAATATTTTTGTCTTTGGCAGCTCTTTCACACACTAATAAAATATCAATTGAAAATCAATGTCAAAGAGGAATCCTGTAACCTTTAACTATAATATTCACATTGGTTTATTAAAAGAATTCTTGATCCTTTATCTAAATGCACAAATACAGATCTCGATGGAATTTTCTAAGGAGTTAGCAGAGGAAGAAGTAGGAAATGGCTCAATGGTTACTTTGGATGAAAACCTATGTAAAACATCAATAGCTAAGGAGTCTTCAGTCCACCTAATCATCCCTCCCTACCACCAGCAGCCAATCTGGAAACTAATTAGAGCCTGCAGGGTTACTTGGCGGTTGTGTTCCACTTGGATAAGGACAGTTCTCTTTATTACCCATCTGAAGTGTGAAGTAATCTCACACTATAACCACTATAGCAGGGTTGGGTAAATAAACTTGGGCATTTTTTTTCCAGTTTATTTACAATACAATCATTTAGTAGTTTAAAATCTTCATGACTATTGGTATATAACTGTGAGGGTTTATTAATCTTTGACTGTTGACTGGCTGTATGATCATTATCCCTAGGAAGAAAAGGAGGATCTCAAACTAATTAATAACAGGAGTAGAAATATGAGCCAGTTTATGTCTACAGTATATTAATATGATATTGATGATGATATTTCATCATCAGTATCATATATCATAGTGGGGTTTCCCAGGTGGCACAGAGGTAAAGAATCCACCTGCCAAAGGAGGAGATGCAGGAGACGTGGGTTTGATTCCTGGGTTGGGAAGATCCCCTAGAGAAGGAAATGGCAACTCACTCCAGTATTCTTGTCTGAGAAATTCCACAGACAGAGTAGCCTGGTGGGCTACAGTCCATGGGGTCACAAAGAGTTGGACATGACTGAGCAACTGAGCACATACATCATGCTATGCTATGCTAAGTCTCTTCAGTCATGTCCGACTCTGTGTGACCCCAGAGATGGCAGTACACCAGGCTCCCCCATCCCTAGGATTCTCCAGGCAAGAACACTGGAGTGGGTTGCCATTTCCTTCTCTAATGCATGAAAGTGAAAAGAGAAAGTGAAGTCGCTCAGTCGTGTCTGACTCCTAGCGATCCCATGGACTGCAGCCCACCAGGCTCCTCCATCCATGGGATTTTCCAGGCAAGTGTACTGGAGTGGGGTGCCATTGCCTTCTCCGACATACATCATAGACTTGGATATATATGTTTCTAAAAGTACAATTCTGCTCAGTTCAAATTTTCTATTTATTTCAATGGCTTATATTAATTTACATTATCAAATTTAATAGAAATGAGAAAATATAGATCTTTGAATGTTCTCAGTTATTTAGACTGCACCTTCATTTTGTGGAAGTTTCATAGTCCACCAGGATCTCTGCTAAGGACCCTGATGAGAGGTTCAGGCAGGCACGGAGGGAGAAATCAGAGTGGTGATAACCAGCCTGGTTAGGAAAAGAGGGCATAATTCTAAGTAATTGGCTCAAAGGAAATTTCAATTAAAAGAAATGTGAACAACTAAATCTAGCCAGGTAGTAGACAGCTGAGTTAAAAAAATGGCACAGAGAAGTTTATTCACTCCTGACAAATATTTTAAAGCCATCTGGTAAACACACAAATTAATACTGTTGATGTTACATTTGATCCAAAAGTCAGTTCAAGCCAGTCTGATCAATGTCTTATTTCATTCTTCTTTTTCTCAAATGGTAAAGGTCAACTGTATCCTGTTTTGTGAGATTTCAGCTTCTGTTTCATAACTAAGGTTATAAGGCTTCTGCAGGCAATAATAGGTAAAGTACCATTTCCGCCCTGATGATCACAAAGCTGATGTAGGAATTCCCTGAGCCTTCTATAGAGGGCAAATAAAATCAAGGACCAAGGGGGATGAGCTGCAGTGACAGGACTTGTCACAGTGCTCTTTCTATGATGCCAATCAAACCAAAGGGCCCAGGGTCACAGGAAGGACAGCTGACAAGCTCACTGGCCAGGCCTTGTTTGATACCTAGACTGTTAAGCTCCTGGCTTCAGTCAGAAGTGCTGGCTCTCTGTCTCTTTTAAATTCCAGAATAATTGCTTTACAATGTTGTGTTGATTTCTGCTGTGCGCGTTTAGTTGCTCAGTCTTGTCTGACTCTTTGTGACCTCACAGACTGTAGCTTGTCTGGCTCCTCTCTCCAAGGGATTCTCCAGGCAAGAATACTTGAGTGGATTGCCAGGACCTCCTCTAGGGGATTTTCCTGATACAGGGATCAAACCCACATCTCCTGCATCTCCTGCATTGCAGGTGAATTCTTTACCCGCTGAGCCACCTGGGAAGCCCACCTGGGAAGTTGGTGAGAGAGTCAGTTCCTAGGCAGGTTGATAGGGAGTCTAGGGGTCCCCAAGGAGAGAGGGGTCTGGAATTCTCAAGGAGGAAGAAAGGACAAACTTTTTTTTCTTTCTCCACATTCCTTAGGATTATATAACAATAATGTATCCTGCCTAAGGACAGTCTTTGGATTAAACCTTCTGTTATCTTAAAATGTAAATTATGGGAGTAGACCTGGTCTTTACAAGGATGTATCCTGCCTGAGGACAGTGTTATCTTAAAATGTAAATTATGGGAGTAGGTCTGATGAGGTCTTTACAACCTCCAGACATCCTTTGGATTATATAACCTCATTGTTAACACTAGCAAGCGGGTACTCTTTCTGCCCCCTTCTGATGCCTATGTCAGAAGCTTTCTCTATCTCCTTTATACTTTAATAAAACTTTATTACACAAAAGCTCTGAGCGATCAAGCCTCGTCTCTGGCCCCGGATTGAATTCTTCTTCTCTGGGGGCCAAGAATCCCGGTGTCTTCGCGTGATTCAACAACAACCTTTCATTAGTTTCTGCTGTACAAAAACACAAATCAGCCATAAGAATATATATATATATATATATATATATATATATATATATATATCTCCCTTCCCTGTTGAGCCTCCCTCCCACCCCTCTAGGTTGTCGCAGAGAGCTGGGTGGGGCTCCCTGTGTTATACAGCAGCTTCCCACTAGTTATCTGTTTTACAGATAATAGTGTATATATGTCAGTGCTACTCTCTCAATTCATCCCACCCTCTCCTTCCCACATTGTGTCCACCAGTCCGTTGGGTAGGAATAGAGATGCAGATGTAGAGGTGTTGGCTCTTAAAGTTTGGCCCAGGCCTGGGTCCCTGCTATGAAATGAGAAATCTGAAATTCAAAGAAAGACAACTTCGGCAATGGTATTTACTTCTATAAAATGAGGAGACAAAAAGACCCCTCAGGGCCCATGTAAGTCAGCATCTTTCTCACGCCCTAAACCATCCTCCTTAGGGTCTCTCTCTTCCCACCTTCTCCCCTAAGGAGTGGCAAGGATGAGGCATGTGGGTGCCAGGTGTGGATAGAGGATGGAAAAAGCAGGACAGAAATGTGTTGTCATTTCCCCAGCCACATCCGGTCGTGTCTTTACTCCTACTGCAGTCTGTGTTGCTTTCTTCCTGCCACTACTTCCGGCTCTCTTATTTTTACAGGTGATGGAAGAAGGATCGAGAATCCCTTAGAATGGATTCCAGGTGGTGTTCTAGAAAGTACTGGTGAATAAGCCAGAAGATATTGCTTCTTCAGTGCTTATGGCCAGAAATGGAGGGTGGTGATTAAAAAGCCCAGTGGCAGAGCTCTGCAGGCCTGAATCTCTGTGTGTGAGCTCAGGAATGGGGTCCTTAAAGGGGCCCGGTAGACTGTCTGGGCTTCCTAGGTGGTGCAGTGGTAAAGAACATGCCTGCCAATGTGGGAGACACAAGAGACACAGGTTCTATCCCTGGGTTCGGAAGATCCCGTGGAGAAGGGAACAGCTACCCACTCCAGTATTCTTGCCTGGAGAATTCCATGGATAGAGGAACCTGGCAGGCTACAGTCCATGCCACAGTCCATATGGTTGCAAAGAGTCGGACATGACTGAGCGATTTTCACTAAAAAAAAAAAAAAAAATGATTATAAAAAACTTTGATGAAGGTGTTAAGGTACCATGACATTTTGAAAACACTGTCTAGGCCTTCATCAAAGATATAATATGCTGCCCTCAGGGATGCTCTCTGTCTTGAATTCTGGTTCCGCCAGCTCCTGTAGGATCTTGGGTACTTTAACCTCTCAGTGTCTCAGCTTCTCCATCTATAAAATGAAGGAAATAAAAGTACTTACTTTATAGAAGTTGTGAGAATTAGACAGAGAGAGGTCATTTTTATCTTGGGAATCTCTATAGTTGGTTCTAGGCCTTTAAAAAGGCAATGATTCAACTGTTTTTGTGTTCTCTTTCAGCCTTAGCCTTCCCATTCCATTTGCCAAGGCTTCCCAGGTGGCACTAGTGATAAAGAACCCACCTGCTAATGTAGGAGACATAAGATATGTGGGTTCAATCCCTAAGTTAGGAAGATCCCCTGGTGAAGGAAATGGCAACCCCCTCCAGTATTTCTTGCCTGGAGAATCCCATGAACAGCAGAACCTGGTGGCTTATGGTCCATAGGGTCACAAAGAGTCAGACACGACTGAAGTGACTTAGCACAAGATTTTCCAGTCATGATTAGAAGAAACTTCCTCTCCATGTGATCTGCTGTGAAGAAAAACTAAATGTCCTAAAATTGTATTTTACAAAGAATTTCCTCTAGTGGATATTAATGCTCAACATATGACGTTTGAACAATGAAAATACATGATTAAATCTCTAATAAAATTAATAACCATGAGATTTAATAATCTCATTAGATTTAACATTAATTAATTTCTTATTAATTAAGAAAGTCCCAGAAAAACATATACTTCTGCTTTATTGACTATGCCAAAGCCTTTGACCCTGTGGGCCACAACAAACTCTGGAAAATTCTGAACAATTCTGAAAGAGATGGGAATATCAGACCACCTGACCTGCCTCTTGAGAAATCTGTTTGCAGGTCAGGAAGCAACAGTTAGAACTGGACATGGAACAACAGACTGCTTCCAAATTGGGAAAGGAGTACGTCAAGGCTGTATATTGTCACCCTGCTTATTTAACTTATATGCAGAGTACATCATGAGAAACGCTGGGCTGGATGAACCACAAGCTAGAATCAAGATTGCCAGGAGAAATATCAATAACCTCAGATACACAGATGACATCATCCTTATGGCAGAAAGTGAAGGAGAACTAAAGAGCTCTTGATGAAAGTGAAAGAGGAGAGTGAAAAAGTTGGCTTAAAGTTCAACATTCAGAAAACTAAGATCATGGTATCTGGTCCCACCACTTTATGGCAAATAGATGGGGAACAAGTGGAAATAGTGAGAGACTTTATTTCAGGGGGCTCCAAAGTCACTGCAGCTGGTGACTGCAGCCATGAAATTAAAAGACATTTGCTCCTTAGAAGAAAAGTTATGACCAACCTAGACAGCATATTAAAAATCAGAGACATTACTTTGCCAACAAAGGTCTGTCTAGTCAAGGCTATGGTTTTTCCAGTAGTCATGTATGGATGTGAGAGTTGAACTATGAAGAAAGCTGAGCACCTAAGAATTGATGCTTTTGAACTGTGGTGTTGGAGAAGACTCTTGAGAGTCCCTTGAACTGCAAGGAGATCTAAGCAGTCCATTGTAAAGGAAATCAGTCCTGAATATTCATTGGAAGGACTGATGCTGAAGCTGAAACTCCAATACTTTGGCCACTTGATGTGAAGAACTGACTCATTGGAAAAGACCCTGATGCTGGGAAAGATTGAAGGCAAGAGGAGAAGGGGACAACAGAGGATGAGATGGTTGGTTGGTATCACTGACTCAATGGACATGAGTTTGAGCAGGCTCTGGGAGTTGGTGATGGACCAGAGAAGCCTGGTGTGCTGCAGTCCATGGGGTCTCAAAGAGTCAGACACAACTGAGCGACTGAACTGAACTGAACAAATTATTTATTAGTTACTTCCAGCCAGTTGGTTAATTCTGTCTTTTTAAAATGTAAAACTGTAATGACACCGACTTTATCTTTGAAAAGATATACAAAATTGATAACCTTTAGCCAGACTGATCAAGAAAAAAGGAGAGTGCTCAAGTCAAAAAAATTAGAAATGAAAAAGGAGAAGTTACCATGGACACTACAGAAATTAAAAGGATCATAAGAGACAATGAGTGCATGCTCAGTTGCTAAGTTATGCCTGACTCTTTGCAACCCCATGGACTGTAGTCTGCCAAGCTCCTCTGTTCATGGGATTCTCCAGGCAAGAATACTGGAGTGTGTTGCCATTTCCTCCTCCAGGAGATCTTCCTGACCCAGGATTGAGCCCACATCCCCTGCATTGGCAGGCAGATTATCACTGAGGCCCCTGGGAAGCTCTCATAAGAGAATTACTACAAGCAAATATATACCAATAAAATGGACAACCTGGAAGAAATGGACAAATTCCTAGAAAAGAAAAAGCCTGAACCAGGAAAAAATAGAAAATATGAACAGATGAAATTGAAACTTTGATTTAAAAATCCCATGCAACAAAAGTCCAGAAAGAGTTGGTTTCACAGGTGAATTCTATCAAACATTTAGAGACGAGTTAATACCTATTCTTCTGAACCTATTCCAAAAAGTTTCAGAGGAAGGAATACTCATTCTATGAAGCTACCATCACCCTGATACAAAAACCAGTCAAAGATACCACAAAAAGAAGACAATTACAGTCCAGTATAAGTGATGAACATTAGCACCCTGAATCCCAAAATACATTAAAAAGATCATACACAATGATCAAGTAGGATTTATCCCAAGGATGCAAGGATTTTTTAATATCCACAAATCAATCAGTATGATAACCACATCAACAAACTGAAGGATTAAAAACCATATGATCGTTTCAATAAAGCAGAAGAAAGCTTTAACAAAATTCAACATTCATTTAGTATTAAAAAATAAACTCTCCAGAAAGTGAACATAAAATAAAACTACCTTAATCTTAATAAAGGCCATATATGACAAACCTAGAGCTAACATGACACTCAACAGTGAAAAGCTGAAAGCATCTCCTTTAAGATCAGGAACAAGGCAAAGATGTCACTCTCATGATTTTTATTCAACATAGTTTTGGAAGTCCTAGCCACAACAATCAGAGAATAAAAAGAAATAAAAGGAATCCAAGTTGGAAAAGAAAAAAAAACTATCACTGTTTGCAGATGACATGATACCATACATAGAAAATGGTAAAGATGTTACCAGAAACCTACTAGAGCTCATTAATGAATCTGATAAAGTTGCAGAATATGAAATTAACACATAGAAATTTCTTGCATTTCTATACACTAAAAATTAACCATCATAAAGAGAAATTAAGGAGATAATAATTTATATATGATATATATATATATTTTTAAAGCTAGAACTGTGATGACACCTAGTGGCCAAATGTTGACTAGTGCGTGAAAGTCGCTCGGTCGTGTCCAACTCTGTGACTCCGTGGACTATACAGTCCATGGAATTCTCCAGGCCAGCATACTGGAGTAGGCAGCTTTTCCCTTCTTCAGGGGATCCTCCCAACCCAGGAAGTGAATTGAGGTCTCCTGCATAACAGGCAGATTCTTTTTTTTTAACATAAATTTATTTATTTTAATTGGAGGCTAATTACAATATTGTCTTGGTTTTGCCATACATCGCCGCGAATCTGCCACAGGTGTACACATGTTCCGCATCCTGAACCCCCCCTCCCACCTCCCTCCCCATACAATCCCTCTGGGTCATCCCAGTGCACCAGCCCCGAGCATCCTGGATCATGCATCGAACCTGGACTGGTGATTCATTTCACATATTATAATATAAATGTTTCAATGCCATTCTCCCAAATCATCCCACCCTAGCCCTCTCCCACAGAGTCCAAAAGACTGTTCTATACATCTGTGTCTCTTTTGCTGTCTCGCATATAGAGTTATCATTACCATCTTTCTAAATTCCATAAATATGCATTAGTATACTGTGTTGGTGTTTTTCCTTCTGGCTTACTTCACTCTGTATAATAGGCTCCAGTTTCATCCATCTCATTAGAACTGATTCAAATGTATTTCTTTTTAATGGCTGAATAATACTCCATTGTGTATATGTACCACAGCTTTCTTATCCATTTGTCTGCTGATGGACATCTAGGTTGCTTCCATGTCCTGGCTATTATAAACAGTGCTGCAATGAAGATTGGAGTACACGTGTTTCTTTCAATTCTGATTTCCTTGGTGTGTATGCCCAGCAGTGAGATTGCTGGGTTGTATGGCAGTTCTATTTCTAGTTTTTTAAGGACTCTCCACACTGTTCTCCATAGTGGCTGAACTAGTTTGCATTCCCTCCAACAGTGTAAGAGGGTTCCCGTTTCTCCACACCCTCTCCAGCATTTATTGCTTGTAGACTTTTGGATAGCAGCCATTCTGACTGGCGTGAAATGGTACCTCATTGTGGTTTTGATTTGCATTTCTCTGATAATGAGTGATGTTGAGCATATTTTCATGTGTTTGTTAGCCATCTGTATGTCTTCTTTGGAGAAATGTCTGTTTAGTTCTTTGGCCCATTTTTTGATTGGGATGTTTATTTTTCTGGAATTGAGCTGCAGGAGTTGCTTGTATATTTTTGAGATTAGTTGTTTGTCTGTTGCTTCATTTGCTATTATTTTCTCCCATTCTGAAGGCTGTTTTTTCACCTTGCTTATAGTTTCCTTTGTTGTGCAGAAGCTTTTAATTTTAATTAGGTCCCATTTGTTTCTTTTTGCTTTTATTTCCAATATTCTGGGAGGTGGGTCATAGAGGATCCTGCTGTGATGTATGTCAGAGAGTGTTTTGCCTATGTTCTCCTCTAGGAGTTTTACAGTTTCTGGTCTTACATTTAGATCTTTAATCCATTTTGAGTTTATTTTTGTGTATGGTGTTAGAAAGTGTTATAGTTTCATTCGTTTACAACTGGTTGACCGGTTTTCCCAGCACCACTTGTTAAAGAGATTGTCTTTTCTCCATTGTATATTCTTGCCTCCTTTGTCAAGATCAGGTGTTCATAGGTGCGTGGATTTATCTCTGGGCTTTCTATTTTGTTCCATTGATCTATATTTCTGTCTTTGTGCCAGTACCATACTGTCTTGGTGACTGGCTTTGTAGTAGAGCCTGAAATCAGGCAGGTTGATTCCTCCAGTTCCATTCTTCTTTTTCAAGATTGCTTTGGCTTTTCGAGGTTTTTTGTATTTCCATACAAATTGTGAAATTATTTGCTCTAGCTCTGTGAAAAATACTGTTGGTAGTTTGATAGGGATTGCATTGAATCTATAGATTGCTTTGGGTAGTATACTCATTTTCACTATATTGATTCTTCCAATCCATGAACATGGTATATTTCTCCATCTATTAGTGTCCTCTTTGATTTCTTTCACCAGTGCTTTATAGTTTTCTATAAATAGGTCTTTTGTTTCTTTAGGTAGATATATTCCTAAGTATTTTATTCTTTCCGTTGCAATGGTGAATGGAATTGTTTCCTTAATTTCTCTATTTTCTCATTATTAGTGTATAGGAATGCAAGGGATTTCCGTGTGTTGATTTTATATCCTGAAACTGTACTATATTCATTGATTAGCTCTAGTAATTTTCTGATGGAGTCTTTAGGGTTTTCTATGTAGAGGATCATGTCATCTGCAAACAGTGAGAGTTTTACTTCTTCTTTTCCAATTTGGATTCCTTTTATTTCTTTTTCTGCTCTGATTGTTGTTGCCAAAACTTCCAAAACTATGTTGAATAGTAGTGGTAAGAGTGGGCACCCTTGTCTTGTTCCTGACTTTAGGGGAAATGCTTTCAGTTTTTCACCATTGAGGATAATGTTTGCTGTGGGTTTGTCATATATAGCTTTTATTATGTTGAGGTATGTTCCTTCTATTCCTGCTTTCTGGAGAGTTTTTATCATAAATTGATGTTGAATTTTGTCAAAGGCTTTCTGTGCATCTATTGAGATAATTATATGGCTTTTATTTTTCAATTTGTTAATGTGGTGTATTACACTGATTGATTTGCGGATATTGAAGAATCCTTGCATCCCCGGGATAAAGCCCACTTGGTCATGATGTATGATCTTTTTAATGTGCTGTTGGATTCTGATTGCTAGAATTTTGTTAAGGATTTTTGCATCTATGTTCATCAGTGATATTAGCCTGTAGTTTTCTTTTCTTTTCTTTTCTTTTTTTTTTTTTTTTTTTTTTTTTGTGGCATCTTTGTCAGGTTTTGGTAGTAGGGTGATGGTGGCCTCATAGAATGAGTTTGGAAGTTTACCTTCCTCTGAAATTTTCTGGAAGACTTTGAGTAGGATAGGTGTTAGCTCTTCTCTAAATTTTTGGTAGAATTCAGCTGTGAAGCCGTCTGGACCTGAACTTTGGTTTGCTGGAAGATTTCTGATTACAGTTTCAATTTCCATGCTTGTGACGGGTCTGTTAAGATTTTCTATTTCTTGCTGGTTCAGTTTTGGAAAGTTGTACTTTTCTAAGAATTTGTCCATTTCTTCCAAGTTGTCCATTTTATTGGCATATAATTGCTGATAGTAATCTCTTATGATCCTTTGTATTTCTGTGTTGTCTGTTGTGATCTCTCCATTTTCATTTCTAATTTTATTGATTTGATTTTTCTCCCTTTGTTTCTTGATCAGCCTGGCTAATGGTTTGTCAATTTTATTTATCCTTTCAAAGAACCAGCTTTTGGCTTTGTTGATTTTTGCTGTGGTCACTTTTGTTTCTTTTGCATTTATTTCTGCTCTAATTTTTAAGATTTCTTTCCTTCTACTAACCTGGGGTTCTTCATTTCTTCCTTTTCTAGTTGCTTTAAGTGTAGAGTTAGGTTATTTATTTGACTTTTTTCTTGTTTCTTGAGGTATGCCTGTATTGCTATGAATCTTCCCCTTACCACTGCTTTTACAGTGTCCCGCAGGTTTTGGGTTGTTGTGTTTTCATTTTCATTCGTTTCTATGCAAATTTTGATTTCTTTTTTGATTTCTTCTGTGATTTGTTGGTTATTCAGCAGTGTGTTGTTCAGCCTTCATATGTTGGAATTTTTAATAGTTCTTCTCCTGTAATTGACATCTAATCTTACTGCATTGTGGTCAGAAAAGATGCTTGGAATGATTTGTTTTTTTGAATTTACCAAGGCTAGATTTATGGCCCAGGATGTGATCTATCCTGGAGAAGGTTCCGTGTGCACTTGAGAAAAAAGTGAAATGCATTGTTTTGCGGTGAAATGTCCTATAGATATCAATTAGGTCTAACTGATCTATTGTATTATTTAAAGTTTGTGTTTCCTTGTTAATTTCCTGTTTAGTTGATCTATCTATAGGTGTGAGTGGGGTATTAAAGTCTCCCACTATTATTGTGTTATTGTTAATTTCCCCTTTCATACTTGTTAGTATTTGTCTTACATATTGTGGTGCTCCTATGTTGGGTGCATATATACTTATAATTGCTATATCTTCTTGGATTGATCCTTTGATCATTATGTAGTGTCCATCTTTGTCTCTTTTCACAGCCTTTGTTTTGAAGTTTATTTTATCTGATATGAGTATTGCTACTCCTGCTTTCTTTTGGTCTCTATTTACGTGGAATATCTTTTTCCAGCCCTTCACTTTCAGTCTGTATGTGTCCCTTGTTTCGAGGTGGGTCTCTTGTAGACAACATATATAAGGGTCTTGTTTTTGTATCCAATCAATCAGTCTTTATCTTTTGGTTGGGGCATTCAACCCATTTACATTTAAGGTAATTATTGATAAGTATGATCCTGTTGTAATTTACTTTATTGTTCTGGTTTTGAGTTTATACACCATTTCTGTGTTTCCTGTCTAGAGAAGATCCTTTAGCATTTGTTGGAGAGCTGGTTTGGTGGTGCTGAATTGTCTCAGCTTTTGCTTGTCTGTAAAGCTTTTGATTTCACCTTCATATTTGAATGAGATCCTTGCTGGGTACAGTAATCTGGGCTGTAGGTTATTTTCTTTCATCACTTTAAGTATGCCCTGCCATTCCCTCCTGGCCTGAAGAGTTTCTATTGAAAGATCAGCTGTTATCCTTATGGGAATCCCCTTGTGTGTTGTTTGTTGTTTTTCCCTTGCTGCTTTTAATATTTGTTCTTTGTGTTTGATCTTTGTTAATTTGATTACTATGTGTCTTGGGGTGTTTCGCCTTGGGTTTATCCTGTTTGGGACTCTTTGGGTTTCTTGGACTTGGGTGATTATTTCCTTCCCCATTTTAGGGAAGTTTTCAACTATTATCTCCTCAAGTATTCTCTCATGGTCTTTCTTTTTGTCTTCTTCTGGGACTCCAATGATTCGAATGTTGGGGCATTTAACATTGTCCCAGAGGTCCCAGAGGTCTCATTTCTTGTAATTCATTATTCTTTTTTCCTCTCTGTTTCATTTATTTATACCATTCTATCTTGTACCTCACTTATCCTATCTTCTGCCTCCATTATTCTACTGTTGGTTCCCTCCAGCGTGTTTTTGATCTCATTTATTGCATTATTCACTATATATTGACTCTTTTTTATTTCTTTTAGGTCCTTGTTAAACCTTTCTTGCATCTTCTCAATCCTTGTCTCCAGGCTGTTTATCTGTAACTCCATTTTGTTTTTAAGATTTTGGATCATTTTCACTATCATTATTCAGTATTCTTTATCAGGTAGATTCCCTATCTCTTCCTCTTTTTTTGGTTTGGTGGACATTTATCCTGTTCCTTTACCTTCTGGGTATTCCTCTGACTCTTCATCTTGTTTTTATCGCTGTGTTTGGGGTGGCCTTTCTGTATTCTGGCAGTTTGAGGAGTTCTCTTTATTGTGGAGTTTCCTTGCTGTGGGTGAGGTTGGATGGGTGGCTTGTCAAGGTTTCCTGGTTAGGGAAGCTTGTGTTGGTGTTCTGGTGTGTGGATCTGGATTTCTTCTCTCTGGAGTGCAATGAAGGGTCCAATAATGAGTTATGAGATGTCAGTGAGTTTGGAGTGACTTTGGGCAGCCTGTATATTGAAGCTCAGGGCTATGTTCCTGTATTGCTGGAGAATTTGCGTGGTATGTCTTGCTCTGGAACTTGTTGGCCATTGGGTGATGCTTGGTTTCAGTGTAGGTATGGAGGCGTTTGATGAGCTCCTATTGATTAATGTTCCCTGGAGTCAGGAGTTCTCTGGTGTTCTCAGGATTTGGACTTAAGCCTCCTGACTCTGGTTTTCAGTCTTATTTTTACAATAGTCTCAAGACTTCATCTATACAGCACCATTGATAAAACATCTAGGTTAAAGATGAAAAGTTTCTCCACAGTGAGGGACACCCAGAGAGGTTCACAGAGTTACATGGAGAAGAGAAGAGACAGGAGGGAGATAGAGGTGACCAGGATGAGACCAGGGGGAATCAAAAGAGGACAGAGCAAGCTAGCCAGTAATCACTTCCTTATGTGCTCTCCACAGTCTGGACCACTCAGAGATGTCCACGGAGTTATACAGAGAAGAGAAGAGGGTGGAAGGAGACAGATGTGGCCAGGAGGATAAAGGGGGGAATCAAAAGGAGAGCACAGATCCAGCCAGTACTCAGTTTCCTAAGTGTTCTCCACAGTCCAGAACACACAAAGAGATTCACAGAGTTGGGTAGAGAAGAGAAGGGGGAGGGAGGAGATAGAGGCGACCTGGTGGAGAAAAAGGAGAGTCCAAAGGGGGAGAGAGTAGTCAAGCCAATAATCTCGCTCCCAAGTAAAAATGGGTACTGAAGATGGGGTTCTTAAAGGTACAAAATTGATAACAAATACCAAAAGCAAAGATTAAAAATCTAGAGTAGAGGTTGGATTTTCAAAAATACAATATTAAAGAAAAAAAAAACAAAGTCACAAAAATTAGAAAATATATATATATATATGAAGTTTGCTTTAAAAAATAGGGTCTTATTTTTGGCAAAGTAATAGTAGGTTATAACAATGAAAATTAAAGGAGTAATAGAGAACTTAAAATTTTAAAAAATTTAATTTAAAAAGTGATAATAGTAAAAATATATCTAGGACTTTCTCTGGTGTTGTTGTGGACAGTGTGGAGTCAGTTCATTTTCAGATAGTTCCTTGATCCGGCTTATACTTCTCAAGATCTATAGGCCCCTTCCTATGTAGTCGGTGCTAACTACAGGGTTTTAATCTATTGCACCTGTCATTTCCAAGGCGGTTCCCTCTGTTTTAGCTTCTTCTGTTTGCTGGTCTCTTCAGTGTCTAATTTCTGCCCTGACACAAGGGGGCAGTGGTGGACACTTTTTTAGGCTCATTTGTTCAGTTGTGCTGTGGGGAGGGAGGAACGCTGCAAACAAATATCACTGGCGTGTGTGGGGAGTGCTCGCAATGTTTCAGCTGCACTGGGTTTGCCCCTGCTCACGGCGTGTGTGCCCTCCCTATCTACACTGCTTAGGCTCTAGGTTGCTCTGCCGGGAACTGTCTGAGGTCAGCCCTGGGTTGTGTGCACTTCCCAGGTCTAAGCCGCTCAGGTTCAGGTACTCGGGTAGTCCTCAGAGGCGCAGGCTCGGTTGGGCCTGCGTTTTGTGCCCTTCCCAGGTCCGAGCAGCTCAGGTGATCAGGTATTTGGCGAGCACGGTCACTGCAACTTATCGCCTCCCCCATCCCTACCGCTCAGTTTTCTGGATGTGTAACTGGTGAACCTTCTCAAGTGGATGTTGACCATCCAGAATCCCAAGAAGTCTTGGTTAGCAACGAAGCCTGCTTGCAGTTTGGTAGATAATGCCTCTCTGGGGCTGCGATTGCCCCTTCCAGCTGTGGCTGCCCTCACCTGCCTGTCTCCGGTGGGGGATGGGCTGGTCTGCAGCAGGCTAGCTCTGCTCAGTCCTTTGTTCTGTGAGCGGGCCCGGCGGTATCTTAGGTTAGGGCTGTTCGTGTAGCTCTAGTCAGTCCTTTGTTCTGTGAGCAGGCCTGGCGGTGTCTTAGATTAGGGCTTTTCTCAGGGTAGCTATCCCACAGTTTGGTTTGCTATCTCAAGTTAATTCCCTCAAATTGCCCTCGGGGTATTCAGGCCCGGTCCTTACTCTAAGCAATGCAGCCCGCACCTCCCTGCCCAGCCCCCACTTGCTAGTGGCGGATGCAGGCGTCTGTGCTGCTTCTCCGCTGGGAGTTACTGTTGGGCACGTAATCTGTGGGGTTTAATTATTTATTTATTTTTCCTCCTGGTTATGTTGCCCTCTGTGGTTCCAAGGTTCACCACAGACTCACCAGTAAGAGTGTTTCCTGGTGTTTGGAAACTTCTCTCTTTTTTAAGACTCCCTTCCCAGGACGGATCTCCGTCTCTACCTCTTTTGTCTCTCTTTTCATCTTTTATATTTTTTCCTACCTCTTTTCGAAGACAATGGGCTGCTTTTCTGGGTGCCTGATGTCCTCTGCCAGCATTCAGAAGTTGTTTTGTGGAATTTACTCAGGGTTCAAATGTTCTTTTGATGAATTTGTGGGGGAGAAAGTGGTCGCCTTGTTCTATTCCTCTGCCATCTTAGGACCGCCTACAGGCAGATTCTTTACCAACTGAGCTATCACTGAGATTTTAAAAATACATACATTTTCCTCAGCATCAGTTCAGTTCAGTCACTCAGTCGTGTCCGACTCTTTGAGACCCCACGCACTGCAGCACACCAGGCTTCCCTGCCCATCGCCAACTCCTGGAGGTTGCTCAAACTCATGTGCATCGAATCAGTGATGCCATCCAACCATCTCATCCTCTGTCATTCCCTTCTCCTCCTGCCTTCAATCATTCCCAGCATCAGGGTCTTTTCCAATGAATCAGTTCTTCACATCAGGTGGCCAAAGTATTGGAGTTTCAGTTTCAGTACCAGTCATTCCAATGAATATTCAGGACTGATTTCCTTTAGGATGGACTGGTTGGATCTCCTTTCAGTCCAAGGGACTCTCAAGAGTCTTCTCCAACACCACAGTTCAAAAGCATCAATTCTTCAGTGCTCAGCTTTCTTTATGGTCCAACTCTCACATCCATACATGACCACTGGAAAAACCATAGCCTTGACTAGATGGACCTTTGTTGGCAAAGTAATGTCTCTGCTTTTTAATATGCTCTCTGGGTTGGTCATAACCTTCATTCCAAGGAGCAAGCGTCTTTTAAATTCATGGCTGCAGTCACCATCTGCAGTGTTTTGGAGCCCAAGAAAATAAAGTCTGTCACTGTTTCCATTGTTTCTCCATCTATTTGCCATGAAGTGATAGAACTGGGTTCCACGATCTTAGTTTTTTGAATGTTGAGTTTCCTCAGCATACAAATACTTAATATTGAATCTACTTAGTGTTTATATTTTGGGAGCAATTTAGTAATACAGCATTAAATAATCCTGAATTAAGTATATCATCAATAATATCACTTGTATGTGGAATCAAAAAAAAATGGTAAAAATAAACTTATTTATGAAACAGAAATAGAGTCACAGATATAGAAAGCAATCTTATACTTACCAGGGACAAGGGGTGTGGGGAAGTATAAATTGGAAGATTGGAATTGACATATACACACTACTATATATAAAAGAGATCACTAATAAGAACCTACTGTATAGCACAAAGAACTCTACTCAATACTCTGTAATGACCTATATAGGAAAAGAATTTTAAAAAGAGTGGATATATGTTTATGTGTGTCTTTCCCAGTGGCTCAAAAGTAAAGAATCCGTCTGCAATGCAGTAGGTGCGGATTCGATCCCTGGGTCTGGAATATCCCCTGGAGGAGAAAATGGCAACCCCCTCCAGTGTTCTTGCCTGGAAAATCCCATGGACAGAGGAGCCTGGTGGACTACAGTCCACAGGGTTGCAAAGAGTCGAATACTACTGAGTGACTGAACACACACAAATACGTATATGTATAAATGATTCACTTTACTGTACACCAGAAACTAACACAACATTATCAATCAGCTATACTCCTATAGTTGCATATCAAGCACAGATGCTCACACATGGCCAAAAAGAAGACAACAGGAACTCATGACCTTGTTTGTTGGGCACAGATTCCTAACAGAGTTCAGAGAGTCCAAGAGATAGAAACAAACTAAGGGAGTGGTGGATGGAGACAGGAAGGAGAATCTAGGGAATATGTCTTGCATTTTAATTTCCAAGAACATTTAAGGCAATGCCAAAGAATGCTCAAACTACTGCACAATTGCACTCATCTCACATGCTAGTAAAGTAATGCTCAAAATTCTCCAAGCAGGGCTTCAGCAATATGTGAACCATGAACTTCCTGATGTTCAAGCTGGTTTTAGAAAAGGCAGAGGAACCAGAGATCAAATTGCCAACATCCGCTGAATCATGGAAAAAGCAAGAGAGTTCCAGAAAAACATCTATTTCTGCTTTATTGACTATGCCAAAGCCTTTGACTGTGTGGATCACAATCAACTGTGGAAAATTCTGAAAGACATGGGAATACCAGACCACCTGACCTGCCTCTTGAGAAATCTGTATGCAGGTCAGGAAGCAACAGTTAGAACTGGACATGGAACAACAGACTGGTTCCAAATAGGAAAAGGAGTATGTCAAGGCTGTATATTGTCACCCTGCTTATTTAACTTCTATGCAAAGTACATCATGAGAAACGCTGGACTGGAAGAAACACAAGCTGGAATCAAGATTGCTGGGAGAAATATCAATAACCTCAGATATGCAGATGACACCACCCTTATGGCAGAAAGTGAAGAGGAACTCAAAAGCCTCTTGATGAAAGTGAAAGAGGAGAGTGAAATGTTGGCTTAAAGCTCAACATTCAGAAAACTAAGATCATGGCATCCGGTCCCATCACTTCATGGGAAATAGATGGGGAAACAGTGGAAACAGTGTCACACTTTATTTTGGGGGGCTCCAAAATCACTGCAGATGGTAACTGCAGCCATGAAATTAAAAGACACTTACTCCTTGGAAGGAAAGTTATGACCAACCTAGATAGCATATTCAAAAGCAGAGACATTACTTTGCCAACAAAGGTCCGTCTAGTCAAGGCTATGGTTTTTCCAGTGGTCATGTATGGATGTGAGAGTTGGACTGTGAAGAAGGCTGAGCACCGAAGAATTGATGCTTTTGAACTGTGGTGTTGGAGAAGACTCTTGAGAGTCCCTTGGACTGCAAGGAGATCCAACCAGTCCACTCTGAAGGAGATCAGCCCTGGGATTTCTTTGGAAGGAATGATGCTAAAGCTGAAACTCCAGTACTTTGGCCACCTCATGCGAAGAGTTGACTCATTGGAAAAGACTCTGATGCTGGGAGGGACTAGGGGCAGGAGGAGAAGGGGATGACAGAGGATGAGATGGCTGGATGGCATCACCGACTCGATGGACGTGAGTCTCAGTGAATTCCGGGAGTTGATGATGGACAGGGAGGCCTGGCGTGCTGGGATTCATGGGGTCGCGAAGAGTCGGACACAACTGAGCAACTGAACTGAACTGAACTGATACTCCTATTCAGGCAAACAAGAGCAGCAGGTTACCAAAGATGACATTCCTAATGAAAATTTTTCCACTTGGAGAAAGCAATTTGGGTCGGTATGTAGAAAAGAAACAAAAGACCAGACACCGGAGAGTTGTATCAGGGATTATTAAGACTTCACATTGTTGTTGTTGCTGTTGTTGTTCAGTCACTCAGTCGTGTGTGACTCTTTGGGACTCCATGGACTGCAGGACACCAGGCCTCCCTGTGCCTCATTATGTCCTGGAGTTTGCCCAAGTTCTTGTCCATTGAATTCACATCTAGCCCTTTAAATAATTAGGAAATATTTAACAATTCAGGTAACAGAAATCCCTCTATCTAGTTCCCCTCCCAAATTGGTATAGGATTTATCCTTCCGTGTATTCATTCATTTGCTCATTCAGGAAGTATTTCCCAATGTCCCAGTTGAGGAGCAGGCTCTGAGAGGGAGAGGAGTGTCCAGGAGGCTTACAGCGAAGTGATCTTGAAAGGATTGGGCAGAGGGAGAAGATGGACTGCTATGCAGTCTCAACAAAGACTTCCGCTTTCCCCACAGGGAGCTCTGAAGCTAGCATGGCCCATTAGTGTTGTCTCTTGTTGGAGAAAGGGGGGCGGGGGTAAGAGTAAAGCTGGAGAACTTTTATCCTCTGTGTCCATCCAGTCATTGGATGTGGGCTACCCTTTAGAAGAGGTGACCTTGGGTGAGGCAACTCTTTTTTAGCTGAAGAAGCACTTAAGAGGGCTGACAGCTGAGGTTCACCTGCTGACAATAATCCCAGCAAGAAGTCCTTCATTCTCAAGATGATCTGCTTGTCCTATCTCAACATCCTCTAAATTACCATGCTGATACCATACAATCCCCACAGAACAGATTGACCTTCTGACCTTAAACAAAGCTGTTAGTTGCTCAGTCCTGTCTGACTCTTTGTGACCCCATGGACTGTAGCCCACCAGGCTCCTCTGTTCATGGAATTCTCCAGGCAAGAATACTAGAGTGGGTAGCCATTTCCTTCCCCAGGGAATCTTTCTGATCCAGGAATCAAACCCAAGTCTCCTGCATTGTAGGCAGATTCTTTACCATCTGAGCCACCAGGGAAGCCCTGAATAATAAATACTCAGGGCTATGAAGGAAGAATGAACTTTAAGAGAATAATGGGCACAGGTGGAGTGAGGAGAGGGAGGTTAATTTTGGCTCTCTGCTGATTTCTGCATCAGAGTAGAAGAGCAGGAAGGATATAGAGAACTATCACACTTGGACTGGGAAGTGTTCCTGTGGGCAGTTTTGAGTCACTGTAAGCCTTTTTATTTTTGGCTGTGCTGTGTCTTCGTTGTTGTGCAGGCTTTCTCTAGTTGCTGGAAGTGGGGATACTCTGTAGTTGTGGTGCGTGGGCTTCTCATAGTGGTGGCTTCACTTGTTGCAAAGCACAGGCTCTAGGATGCATGGGCTTAGTATCTGCAGCTCATGGGCTCAGCAGCTGTGGCAAATGGGCTTAGTTGCCCCTCAGCATGTGGAATCTTCCTTGACTAGAGATAAAACCTGTGTCCCCTGCATTGGGAGGTGGATTCTTTACCACTGGACCACCAGGGAAGTCCATGAAGTCACTGTAAGTTTTTACAAAAAGAACCGCAAGCGCTAAGTAGACAAAAAAGTACAATAGATTGACTTGGGGAAGAACTTTGGGCATTTCCAAATCAACACAAGCCTTGACTATTTTCTTTTAAAGGTCACCCCCAATTTGATCCTAGATTTCTGGTCTCGTTTCTCACCATTTCCTTCTAGATTCTCTAGGTCATGTACACAGTGGGCCTCTTCTATTCTTTAAACATGTTAATCCCATTTCCTTCATATTATCCTTTGACATTTAATAAATTTCCATCATCTTTAAGGCCCAGGACAAATTGCACCTTCACCTGAAAAGCTTTTCCTACTTCAAGATCTTTAAGGACTTCTCTCTACCCTTAGTCTTAAAATAAAAATACAAATTCCTTAATGTAACTTAAAAGACTATGTATGATTTAGTTCTCTTTATTTACCACTCCAGACTCATCTTTCATCTCATTCCCCTATATCTATCAATCAGCCTAGGTGGTGAACTGGTGTCTTATTTATCTTCTTATCTTCAGGGACTATAGCAATATCTTTCATAGGATAAATGCTCCATTGTCGAATTGAAGAAAAGTAGATAGTCCTAACGGATTAAGTTACTTTGCTGATAGTTTCTCTCCCTCAAAGAACCACAGAATCTAATGAAGAGTATTTCTTTTCCAAGTTCTTTTTTGTAAAAGAAACTTAAAAGACTTCTGCACTGCAATTCTATGTCCAGTCATCCAAGAGCCCTAAATACCTACCATATATTTGGCATATATTTCTCCCATGTGAAACATTTCTTTTCAGTTAAACATCAGTACATTTGCAATTTGAAAAAGCAAGAGAGTTCAAGAAAAACATCTATTTCTGCTTTATTGACTATGCCAAAGCCTTTGACTGTGTGGATCACAATCAACTGTGGAAAATTCTGAAAGAGATGGGAATACCAGACCACCTGACCTGCCTCTTGAGAAACCTGTATGCAGGTCAGGAAGCAACAGTTAGAACTGGACGTGGAACATCAGACTGGTTCCAAATAGGAAAAGGAGTACGTCAAGACTGTATATTGTCACCCTGCTTATTTAACTTATACACAGAGTACATCATGAGGAATGCATGGCTGGATTAAGCACAAGCTGGAATCAAGATCACCGGGAGAAATATCAATAACCTCAGATATGCAGACAACACCACCCTTATGCTTATGGCAGAAAGTGAAGAAGGACTAAAGAGCCTCTTGATGAAAGTGAAAGAATAGAGTGAAAAAGTTGGCTTAAAGCTCAACATTCAGAAAACTAAGATCATGGTATCCGGTCCCATCACTTCATGGGAAATAGATGGGGAAACAGTGGAAACAGTGGCTGACTTTATTTTCCTGGGCTCCAAAATCACTGCATATGGAGATTGCAGCCATGAAATTAAAAGATGCTTACTCCTTGGAAGGAAAATTATGACCAACCTAGACAGCTTATTAAAGAGCAGAGACAGTACTTTGCCAACAAAGGTCCGTCTAGTCAAGGCTATGGTTTTTCCAGTAGTCATGTATGGATGTGAAAGTTGGACAATAAAGAAAGCTGAGCACAGAAGAATTGATGCTTTTGAACTGTGGTGTTGGAGAAGACTCTTGAGAGTCCCTGGAACTGCAAGGAGATCCAACCAGTCCATCCTAAAGGAGATCAGTCCTAGGTGTTCATTGGAAGGACTGATGTTACAGCTGAAGCTCCAATACTTTGGCCACCTGATGCGAAGAGCTGACTCATTGGAAAAGACCCTCATGCTGGGAAAGATTGAGGACAGGAGGAGAAGGGGACAACAGAGGATGAGATGGTTGGATGGCATCACTGACTCAATGGACATGGGTTTGGGTGGACTCCGGGAGTTGGTGATGGACAGGGAGGCCTGGCGTGCTGCAGTTCATGGGATTGCAGAGTCAGACATGACGGCACTGAACTGAACATTTGCAATTATAGAATGAGAAGGGATCGTAGAGGTAGTCTATTATATAAGCCCCTCAATTCATAGTCAAACTAACTTGAGAGTGTCAAATGATTAAAAAAAATGCCACCTAGCTAATTAGTAACAAAGTTGAATCTAGAATCCAGAAGTCACAATTGCTAAATCATTTCATCACTCACCATCATCATCATTATCACCATCAATGTTTAGGGGCCCTACATGAACCAGGTACTTCTGTAAAGATGCTACTAATATACTATCTCACTTAATCTTCACAATGTTATGAGGTGATACTATTCTAATGAGGAAGGTAGGGCACATAGAAATTGACTAAATTGGACAAAATGATCATTTGGGTTTTTCCTAACTTTTTGACCGACCCAATAATTATAATAAAAGCCCTTAAACATATCTCTTTTTCCAGCTTCTTTAATTCCCCAAACCTGAACATATCAGCATAGATAGTGGGCTAAAAATAAAACTTCTTCCATTGGGAAACAGGCTCTCTCCTCCTGACTTCTAGATCTGGACTGGGTAGTCAGCAACTTGCCTCATTTTCTCCTGTAGAACTGGGACTAAAGTGATATTGGATGACTTCTAAGGAAGCCCTTGAGAGGTGCTGTGGCTTTCAATTTCACCTTGCTGCTCTGGGATTGCCATGTTAAGAAGCCTAGTTAATCTCTTTGAAGCTGCAAGATTACAGAAAGAGAAAGACCTAGGCAACAGCCAGCATGTGAGTAAAACTAGCTTGGATCATTCAGTCATTCTAGCCACCAGGTGGTTGCAACCACAAGAGTGAGCCCAAGAGAGACCAGAAGCACAACCGTGCTGTGCTCTGCGCTAGCTGCTGACCCAAAGAACTGTGAGAAATTAAATGGTGGCTGTTTTAAGCAAATACAGTTTGAAGTAGTTCATAATATAGCAATGGACAAGTGGTACAGTATATGATATTATCATTCGATTAGTGTTAGCATGGCGTTTCTTTTCCATCTCATTACTTTCAGTTTTTCTGAGTCATATTTTAAGTGGGGGCTTCCTTGTAGCTCAGTTGGTAAAGAATTTGCCCACGGTGCAGGAGTCCACCTACAATGCAGGAGACCCGGATACAATTCCTGGGTTGGGAAGATACCCTGGAGAAGGAAATGGCAACCCACTCCAGTATTCTTGCCTGGGAAATCCCATGGACAGAGGAGCTTGGAGGGCTATAGTCTATGGGGTCGCAAGTGTTGGACATGGCTTAGCCCCTAAAAACCACATATTTAAACTATGTTTGTGGTAGACAGCATAAAGTTAGGTCTAGTTTTCTTTAATCCAGTCTGAAAGTCTCTGTCTTTTAACTAGCATGTGTGCTCAGTCATGGCCGACTCTTTGCAACCACATGGACTGTAACCTGCCAGGCCCCTTTGTCCACAGGATTCCCAGGCAAGAATACTGGAGTGGGTTGCCATTTTCTCCTCCAGAACTACTTCGTAGACCACTCATATTTAAAGTGATTATTGATATAGTTGGATTAAAATATATCATCTTTGTAACTGTATTCTCTTCATTACATTTGTTCATTGTTATCCCACCCATCTTTTTCTGATTTTCATGAGTTTGAGAATTTTGATTGATTCTATTTTATTTCCCCTTGATCTCAGTATTTAAAAAGCACATTTTCAGTTGTTACCCTAGGAGTTATAATATATATTTTAAAATAATCTAAGTCCACCTTCAAATAATACTATACTGCTCCACTTTATGAGTATATTCTCAAGTCAGCCTTCCTATCCCTTGTGATAATGCTGTCAGTCATTTAATTTATTCATATGTCATAATCACCCCAGAAAGATTAACCAGACAGAAAATCAATAAGGAAAGAGCAGACCTGAATAACACTGTAGACTAAATGGACCTAACAAAATATAGAATATTCCACCCAAGACCACCAAAATACACATTCTTCTCAAGCACACATGGAACATTCTCTAGCAGAGATCATATGTTGGGTCACAAAGCAAGCCTTAACAAATTTAAGAATGTTGAAATCATGTCAATTTTTTCTGTCCACAGTGGTATAAAACTAGAAGTTAATAGCAGGAGGAAAATGGGAAAAGTCACACATATGTGGAAATTAACACACCCCTGGACATAAAAAATATGTCAAGACAAATGAAAATGGAAACACAACTTACTGAAACTTATGGAACATAGCAAAAGCAGCTCTAAGAGGTAATTTTATAGTGATAAACATATATATTAAGAGAAAGATCTCAAACAACCTAATGTCAAAGAATTAGAAAAAGATCAAACTAAGCCCTAAGTTAACAGAAAGAAGGAAATAATAAAGATTAAAACAGAAATAAATGAAACAGAGACTAGAAAGACAGCAGGAAAAATATCAGTGAAACTAAGAGTTGATTTTTAAAAAAATAAGCAAAACTGGAAAACTTTAGACTAACCAAGAAAAAAAGAGAGTACTCAAATAAAATTATAAATGAAAGAGGAGGCATTACAACTGACACCACAAAAATATAAAGGACTGTAAGAAGCTGCTAAGAAAAGTCAGAGTCCAATCGATAGAATAGCCTAGAAGTGGATAAATTCCTAGAAACATATATCTTACCAAGATTGGACTCTAAAGCAGCAGCTGGTAAAGAAAGTAGTTTAGCTGCTTCCAGGGAGAAACTGTGAGAAGGCTGCTTTGCCAGCTTCCTCTGCACTGAGTCCTGAGGGAATAGAGTTGGCAAGTGCTCACTTGCCCATTAGCAATTTCTTCCCTGTTTGCTACAGTCTTTGGGTCTGAGGTATGCAAGCCTGATTGGCTCTCTGAGTTGGGTGTTTTGGGGGCTCATTTCTTGGGCGGGACTCTTAAAAGAGGGGGTGCTAAATGTGAAGTCCAAACCTTTCACTCTTCAGGAAGAAGCTGGTATTTGGGAGTTTCCTCTTGGTTGTTCGGTACTGTGATGGAGGTGGAGTTTATAGGGAGAGTGTGTCTCGGTCTTTGTGTCTCAGCCTTTCCTACCAGTTTCAGCATGTGTATTTTCCCACTTGTCTGATGTTTAGGAATCACTCAGCTAGTTTCTGAATTTCTTTTAAAGAAAATTGCTGTACATCTGTTGTGTCTGTGTGGAGTTCAGCAGTATCTTGTGTTACCATATTGGTTGATTCCATATCTTATGTGATGAGCTTCCCTGGTGGCTCAGTGATAAAGAATCCACCTGCAATGCAGGAGACACTGGAGATGCAGGTTTGATTACTGTGTTGGGAAGATCCCCTGGAGGAGGAAGTGACAACCCACTCTACTATTCTTGCTTGGAAAACCCCATAGACAGAAGAACCTGCTGAAGGACAGTCCATGGGGTTGCAAAAAGTTGGACAGGACTGAGCATGCACATGCATATCTATGTAATCCACTTTATAAATGTTAACTTGACAAATTCATAACTCATGTCCACAACCTGCCAATGATGAATGAAGAAAATGTTGAATATATATGTGTGTGTGTTTGTGTCACTAAGTTGTGTCTGATTCTTTTTCTACCCTATGGGCTGTCCATGGGATTTTCCAGGCAAGAATACTGGAGTGGGTTGTAATTCCTTCTTCAAGGGATCTTCCTGACCCAGGAATCAAACCCATAGCTCCTACTGTGTCTCTTACAATGCAGGCAGGTTCTTTACCGCTGAGCCACTGGGGAAGTCCTACATAGATATATACAGTGGAATATTATTCAGCCATAAGTGGGAAGAAATCCTGTCATTTGCAACCACATGAATGAAACTTAAGGGCATTATGCTAAGTGAAATACACTCAAGAGAAAAAGACAAATATCACATGATTTCACTTACATGTGGAATCTTAAATAAAATAAAACTAACCAAAAAAGATTAATAGAGAGTGTATTGATGGTTGCCAGGGGCTAGGGAGTAAAGCAAATAGATGATGTTGGTCAAAGGGTCCAAACTTTCAGTTATAAGATATGTAAATTTCTGGGAACTAATATATAACATGCTGACTGTAGTTAGCAATACTGTATTGTATTGAAATTGTATTGTACTGAAACTTGAAAGTTACTAAAAGAGTAAGTCTTAAATGTTCTTACCACACACACATTCATACCCACACACACTCCCCCACACACACACACATACACACATGGGATGCTAACGTATGAGGTAATGGATGTGCTGACTAACATTATTGTGGTAATCATACAATATATACGTATTTCAAGTCATCATGTTGAATACCTTAAACATACACAATGTTATATGTCAAGTATAGCTCAGGTCAAAGCTATGGTTTTTCTGGTAGTTGTGTTCAGATGTGAGAGCTGGAGCATAACGAAGGCTGAGCACTGAAAAATTGATGCTTTTGAACTGTGGTGTTGGAGAAGACTCTTGAGAATCCCTTGGACAGCAAGGAGAGCAAACCAGTCCATCCTAAAGGAGATCAGTCCTGAATATTCATTGGAAGGACTGATGCTGTAACTGAAGCTCCAATAATTTGGTCACCTGATATGAAGCGCCGACTCATTGGAAAATACCCTGATGCTGGGAAAGATTGAGGCAGGAGGAGAAGGGGATAACAGAGGATGAGATGGTTGGATGGCATCATTGACTCAATGGACATGAGTTTGAGCAAGCTCTGGGAGATGGTGGACAGGGAAGCCTAGCGTGCTGCAGTCCATGGGATCGCAAAGAGTGGGACACAACTGAGTGACTGAACATCAAGGAAATCTCAATAAAGCTGGAAAATCATAAAACATAATAAAATAAACATGTAATTCAGGTGTATAGAGAAAAATAAAATTGGCTAACAGAGAGTTCACCCATTTTTTCCTGAGCTGTTTCAAGCATACTCACCCACTCTCAAAGACATTCTTCATTTCTGTTACTATGTCTGATTTCTAGCATTTCTTTCTGATTCCCTCATCGTTTCCATTTTTCTACTGATATTACCTAGTCGTTTATGTTGTGTACTTTGCCCATTGCAGCCTTTCATATTAATCATAGCTATTTAAATTGCCTGTCTGATAATACTAACAACATCTGTGTCATATCTGAGTCTGTATCTGATGATTGCTTTGTCTCTTCAGATCCTGCTTTTTCTCATCTTTTGGTATGCCTTGTAAAGCTAGATATGTTATTGAGTAATAGGTGCTGATACATACAGGTTTTCAGTGCGAAGATTCACGTTAATCTTGCTAGGAGTTGGGCTGTTTCTTGTAGCAAGAAGTACCAGAGACCTCAAATTTATCCAATGTCCTTGTTTTTAGTTTGGGGACTTCCTTTTGTATTGGTCCTCAGAGAACATGTGTGTCTTGTACCTTTTAAAGGTGTAATCCACCGTTATTATGCTTGCAATATGTTGGTGTGTGGCATAGGGTATGAAAGACAGAGAACATTGTAAAATCTTCAAAGTCTTGATCTTTTAGTTGGCTCTTTGGAATATTGGCTCTCTCTCTTGGCTTTCACAAGTGTTTGTCTCTCCTACGAGGTATATAGCTTTCTTCCTCCTGCTTTTACTTTCTTTCTGCCTGCAGCATTCACTATGTTTCCTTGATGTTATCTCCCCTGTTGACTAAGGGAGAGTTTACCCACCTCAAGTGAGACAGAAAAGTTGGAGTGGAGCAAAGTTCCCTTCTCCCTTCACAGTGGCTATCAGGGCCACATGGGGATTCTTCCTGAATCCTCAGACCCGGTCTGTGATTTCCACAGGGAAAGTGTGCCCTACACACTTCCACCCATCATGACTACACTCTCCATGACTACTACCTCACACTGGTTCACACAACCTCCAACAGCTTTCAAAATTAGTAGTTAATTGTTCATTTATGGCATCCAGCAGCTTTTGCTCCAGGCAAACCGCTATCAGGTGTATATCTCTTCCGATTCTGGATGTTTGTCCTATCTCAGTTCTCTTGAGAGGCCTAAGAAAAGGCATTGATTTGGTTTGGCCAGTTTGTCTTATAAGGAAAGTGAAAGTGTTAGTGGCTCAGTCGTGTCTGACTGGGACCCCATGGGCTATAGCCCGCCAGGCTTCTCTGTCCATGGAATTCTCCAGGCAAGAATAGCCATTTCCTTCTCCAGGGGATCTTCCTGACCCAAGGATGGAACCCAGGTCACTCGCATTGGAGGCAGATTCTTTACCGTCTGAGCCACCAGGGAAGTCCATCTTATAAGGAAGGGGTTGGCAACTTCTAAGTCTTTTAACATGTCAGTGCTGAAATATATTTTCTTGACTAAGATTCCCTACAACCGGGCACATGGAAAGTAGGAGTCACGATGAGGACTGAAGGTCTCCTGGTATTTGGCTTTGGGTAATGGAAATGACGGAGAAGGCAATGGCACCCCACTCCAGTACTCTTGCCTGGAAAATCCCATGGACGGAGGAGCCTGGTGGGCTGCAGTCCATGGGTCGCCAGGAGTCGGACACGACTGAGCGACTTCACTTTCACTTTTCACTTTCATGCATTGGAGAAGGAAATGGCAACCCACTCCAGTGTTCTTGCCTGGAGAATCCCAGGGACAGGGTAGTCTGGTGGGCTGCTGTCAATGGGGTCGCACAGAGTCGGACACGACTGAAGCGACTTAGCAGCAATGGAAATGAAGCGAGGACTCCAGTATAATCTATACTCACACATGGTATTTATGGGAGATATTTTGGCAGGAGTTTTTGTAGGAACGAGTAACTCATTTGGTGAATAGAAAGTAGGGTTTGGGAATAGGCTAATAGAGGCATTGTTGGAGAATTACATAGAATAGCTTGATTGGGGTGGAGGGAATAGGAACCAAAGCTGGAAATATTACGTGTCCAGAGTACATTTGGACCAGGACATGTGTGATCACATTCTGTGGTATCCATTTTGTAAAAGGTAACGGCAAATATATAATCAATCTAGCAATAGTATTAGCTAAACTGAAAGGACACTGGGCTATAAGGTCAAGCTCAAGATTTAGTGTCTGACTAGAAATGGAGAAACTGAGGAAGGCTGTGATGTCCCTGATAAAATGAGGCCTTTGGGAGATGAGGTACAGGTGTCTGGCCTGTAATATGAAGAATTTGAAATGCAACCAGAACTCACAATGGACATTAGACTTTAGAGTCATTAGATTTCGGAGTCATCTGCAAGGAGTCTATAGCTGAAATTTTGAATAGAGGTGTGGTCTTTGGGAAGAACAAGAATAGGGGTAAGAACCTTTGGGAATGTGCAAATTTAAGGGGACTGGAGAAAAGAAGTTGCTGTGGGAAAGCAAGAAAGATGGGAGTAAAGCCAGGACAAAATGTAATGGAAATTAACATAGAAGAGGATCCTTTTTTCTTCTAACTTATGTCTGGCCTATAGGGGCAGTCTTTAAACTGAAGATTCACTCAGCCCTGACAGAAAAAACAACTTCCTATATAGCACAGTATGAGTGGCCTGCTTCTTGCTAGAGTTTTACATGAACTCTTTTTATAGTGGAAATAGATGAAAATGTTCCACAGGAAATGGTTAGTGTTTATTAGGTAAGGGTCCACATTTATGAGCTAATGCCCCATTCTTGGAATCTAACCAGGAAGGAGAGTGATTTGTGGTGGCTGTAAAATTGTAATAACAGCCAAATATAGTATACAAAATCACCATGACCTCAGAGGTAATGGCAAATGATTTACTACAAATCAATATATAACCTTCACAATATGCAAATTTATGCAGACATCTCTGTATGTGTATGCTATATGTATCCATATATGAAGTACAACAGGATGCTCTACAGCTGCTATTTGGTGGCTTGTTTCTTAGGCCAATTGCACTGTCAGTGTTTAAAGGAAATGGGGCAATGTTGGGTAAATCTCTTCTAAAACAACAAGGCAGTTTTCATCAAGTTTGTGAAATGTAATTTTATTAATAGAAGGGCATGTCTTACCAGACAAACTATCCCCAAATAAATAAAGTTTCAGCATCATTAAAAGCACACAAATGCACAACTTTACAGAGTACAATACAAAGTCAATTTTGATGATGTTCTTACTTGCATTGACTAAAAATCTGAGAAAGACTGTAATCAACCTCTAAATAATGATTCTGCATAAAGAGGAAAAGTAGAGCACAGTTATTTCATAGAAGGTTTCAGAGTGAGAGTTTGAGTGCTTTAAAAGATATCAGATAGATCACAAATTAAATCACACTGTTAACATTACAGCATGGAATTGTAGTTCATCAAAAATAAAAGTTAAAATGGCTGACGAAGGCTGCATATGTTCTTTTCCAACATAACACTACTTTCTATTTTTGGCATGAATTGATAACCTTTTCCATGAGTAGGAAAATGTGCTCTGCAAACTCTCGGAGGGCACCTCGGCCTCCACTACTTTTGCAAATATATCCAACAGCCTTCTGGGCAGCGGCACAGGCGTCAGCAGGCACGCCGCTGAGGCCCACTTTCTTCAAGCACTCCTCATCAGACACTTCATTTCCTATCAAGTTGAAGAAACACTGGTTGAATATTTAAAGAGATAAGGAATATTCTTTCTAAATAATGCAAAGAGCAGTCAATAAACAGTTCTGGCAACTTCAGACACTGCATATAAGAATGCTACAGATTGGATGGAACAAAATGAGTTCAAGTATTTCTATGAAGAGTAAATACTTAAGGTCTAGTGTTTTTTCTTAAGCAATTCAACATAAATGCTTATCAATTAGAGGAGAATGGAGTATCCTCTCTGTGTGCCATGCCTATTACAGGCACTAGAAATTCTACATATAAATTATAATTATTTAAACTTTTTTATGAAGGAAAATTTCCAATAAGCAAGAACCCCAAATTTATGTGGAATAATTATTAATGTTTTGCCTTATGTATCAATATTTTTATCCATTCCCTGCCAAGTTTTTTGAAGGAAAGGGAGAAGGAATTCCCAAACATACTTAAGCCATAAACACTTCACCATTTCCCTATAATAAATACATTTTTAAGAAAGTGACACAATGTCATCCAACTAACAAAATCAACAGTAATTCCTTACTATCATCTAATAACCTAGTACATGTTCAAATATCCTCAGCTGTCTCAAAACTGTCTTTTTATAGTTGATTTATTTGAATCAGAAATCAAAAAAGGTCCACATATTGCATTTTGTTGATTTACATCTTAAGTCTCCCTTTAACAGTTCTGATTTGTACGCTGCTTGATAAATAATTATCATCACACTGACCTAACTATATCCCTCTCCCTGCCTTGTTTTTACTCTTTCTACCTCCCTCTCTTTTCTTTCCTTTGATTGGATAAATTTCAGAAACTCTCAGGACTTAACATTCACCATTCTGAATACAACTACTACTATAATATAAACCAAATACTACAAATAAAATGTTGGTTAAGAGTTTATTTTAAATTTGTTCTACCTGTACCTCCTGAAATTTTTAATTATTAAATGTATGGAAATTTGAATTGTTTTCAGTGAAAGATAATAAATATTAAAGTATCTCTTTGCATAATTATGGCTTTCCATTATTATGGCTGAAAAGAAGGATACCAACCAAGATATGCCACTTCTTTCCAGCACAGGCCCATTTCTTTTCTCCATTCATCTACAACTGCAAGTTTATCTGGCACATTGACTTCCATTTTGCAATCCAGTTTTAAGGACGAGAGGGTCTGCTTTGAACAGGCCCTTTCTGAGATTAACCTCACCTAAAAAATAAAAGGGCAAAGTGAGAAAACAGACATCACTCACAATAAAATAATACCTTTTAAATAATACAAATCACGAGTAGTCCTTTGAAGGACTAATTAAGAAAAATCAACTAACTTATTTTAAAATGATGAAGCTTTAGCAGATTTTATTTCTAAGTAGTCCAATAAAGGTGTTTTCCACAGTGAAAAGTAATCTATTTACAGGTAAAAAAATAAAACATATATTGTCTGTTAGCAATCTAAGATTCCCCTATAATTCATTTTATTCAGAGGAAAGTCTGTAACTTGTCTTTCGACCTGCTCAGGAACACATATTTAAGATCTCTAATGAACTATAATAAATCATCTTAAACTTCATTTTTGAAAATACAAATAAGTATTGTTACTTTGAATTAAAATATTCAATCATAAGAATCAGTTCAGTTCAGTTCACTCAGTCGTGTCTGACTCTTTACGACCCCATGGACTGCAGCACCCCAGGCCTCCCTGTCCATCACCAAATCCCTGAATTTACTCAAGCTCATGTACATTGAGTTGGTGATGCCATCCAACCATCTCATCCTCTGTCATCCCCTTCTCCTCCGGCCTTCAATCCCTCCCAGCATCAGGGTGTTTTCCAATGAGTCGGCTCTTCGCATCAGGTGGCCAAAGTATTGAAGTTTCAGCTTCAGCATCAGTCCTTCCAATGAATATTCAGGACTGATTTCCTTTAGGATAGACTGGTTGGATCTCCTTGCAGTCCAAGGGATCACAAGAATAAGCTACATTTTTTTTAAAAAAAAATCCATCTGACAGTTTCTTTCTTCTAAATGCTGACACCTATTTTCTATTAAATCTTTCTGGTGAAATCTTTCTGGTTGCAAGATCCTATGGGAAATATTAGGTAGCAACTATTTAAAATAATATATTCACATTCATTAAATAAACAAAGAAATCTATTTGTTGATAGTTTCCTAATTCTACTCACCTAAAAGTAAAAACAGAATAATTTTCTAGGCATGTCAAAGCTAAATTTGAGATGCTTTAACTGATAATACTAAAAATGTAAATCTCTTATTTCAGTCACATGTACCTTGACCCTATATCACAATCTTGAAAAACATTGCTATGTTCAGGGGGCACATACCTCAATACCACTTTTCTTTAATAAACTTATCCCAATAGCATCTTTTACATCATAAGATATTATTTCTTTTTGGTCTCCTGATACATAAATGTGGCCATTGGTGAGACATCCATCAATATTGCAAACAAAAAGTTTTATCTCCTTCAGTTTCTCTTTGCCAAAATAACCGTATCTAAAAGAAACCAAAACAGACCTTTGAATCCAAGTGTGAAACTAATCACTCCCTCTCATCTGGCTAACACCAATAAACTTGATAGTTCATTCCCATCCAATTATTCAAACATTACCTTTTCAAGTTACTTCACACACTTCAGCTTATACTGCAAGAACTTTAAGTGTGGTCCAACCAAACTATGTGGTTCTGAAGTTACTGAATAAGCCATCTATAGGCATATTTTATGTATATGTCTTTCTCACGTAAGCAAGATATTACAAAAGATTCTAAGATGTTTGGAAGATCAGAAATCTGTGTCTAAAAGTGAATTTAAATGGATCTACTAAAAATAATTTGTTATGATCTAGTGCAAAGGCTATGAAATCTTGTTTTCACCTTAATACTCTTTGTTCTGCAATAGGCCAATCAATGTCCACATCGATGTCCACACTGTGCTCGGCTCTCATCTCGTAGTACGCCATCTTCCCACCCTAAACATATTACGAGTGCCATGAGGACTGTTGTCAACACGCATTCACGCTTATCAACAAATTTATTAAAATACAGAACAATGAATTCACTGCTACAGTACTAAGAAAAATGAACAACCCAGCAATATCAGACATACAACAAGTAATTTCTTTTGGAGGGGAGAGCTTCATATATTCCAACCATGTAAAACAAGTAAATTTAACCCTTTTCAAATTCTACCTACATAGTGCAAGTTCCCATTTTTCAGAATTCTATTTTAACATTGAACAAGGGTAGAAATAATACATATCCTCCAGGATTCTGACCACAAGGAATTTTCTGAGAATCCCTAGTTGTATTCCCTTTGTTCTGGTAGTCTCTCCCATCAACATCCAAAAGCAGTAGTATAAGTATTTTTGGAACTTCTGTTCCTATTTGCAATAGGGGTCAGAGTGGGAAGGAAAAGGAACTGTAATATCTATTGCACAGAACTGATCCCTGAGGTACAGACAGGAGTCAACAACAACTGAATGGATCACGTGTGGGCAAAAGTAAGAACAATGAGCGTCATGATCCTGGGGTATGCACAGGGCAAGAGGGTTGCGGCGCTTCTTATGATTGTAATCATTGCAAGGTCAAGATCAATTACTAGAAATTTACATTTTTCACAGTTGTCAGTCTCTTTACAAATCTTGTTACAATGAGGAACTTCTATTTTTCCCCACACTTAGGAAAGGGTCAAATTACAGTCCCTCTTAGCAAAGAGCATAGGGAGAGTTGTACCTATAGATGTCAAATCTAATTTTCCTGAATGCTCAAACTTAACTGAACAGTTAGCCTATGGTATACCTACTGACCAGAAGACTGGAAAATTTCTTCCCCTTAGAGTATGAGTCACATTCGAATTTTTACTATAAACAGTAGAGTTTTGGGGTTTTAAAATGCTATTTTTTGAGTAACATAAGGATCTGAATTAAAATCCTAACAATGCCATTTACAACTTGTTTTTGCTTTGAGCCAATGACTTCATTTTTCAGAGCTGCTATTTCCTCCTCTGAAACAAAACTAGGAACATGCACTTTATTTCATTATGAGATAACCTATGTAGTATTTCATATAATCAACAGTAGGTGTTGAATCAACAATACCATAACTAAAATGAATCAATAGTATATAACCATGTAAGCTCTAAAGCTGAGAGAGGCATCCAACCCACTTATTTTAAAGTGAGAGCACTTATTGTAAAAGGAGAGCACCAAGATTCAGAACAGATAAAATGATATATTCAAGGTTAAATGGTTACAGATAGAGATATTACTATAATCTGGTTTTCCTGATGCCTGGGTTGGTGCTCTTTTACCTCTACTATACTGCTGCTTTTTTTTTTGTCTCTTTTAAAAGCAGTAAAGATCATTCAACTGTACAACCACAACTTGACAATAATACAACCATGGATTAAAAACAGAGTTTGGAATGAAATAATATGAATACCACAACATATGTAGAATACTCAATAGTTGATTTCTTATCTGAATGTTAGAATTGTAGCAGAATCCCTTGCATATTTACTGAATGTATCCCAGATCAGTTTGGGGTTTAAGTGTGCCAAATAAACATCTCGGATGATAAATCTTGTCAGGTACTCCTTTTCCTCTAGGGGTTGATACTTTCCTTTATGAACTGTGCCATACTTTTTTCTTAGAACTCAAAGCACATACACAAAAGGGTTTAAAAGATTTTTTGCAAAACAAGAGCACAAACCTGTAAGTAACCCATCTCTATCAAATGTCTTTTAGCAAAATAAAATGAGCCATTTTCATATAATTCTCCATCCCAGTCTTGTCGGCGAGGTCGTTTAGCTGGATTCAAATTCAGAGGCTCAGTCATTTCACGAACTAAAGGCAAAAGGCTACAATAAATCCCAGGTGCTCTGAACACTGAAATAGTTCATTCAGTAATTTTTTTAAAAAGCAAACAAAAATAAACTCAGAACGTAGAATATTTCTGTTTCTAAATAAACAATTTAGAAGATTTTTTTAAAGGAACAAAACCTCTGATAACAACTCTCAGATGATGTATCTGATAATAATTCTGATGATTTATCTTTGCTCTTCAATAATAATAATAATAAGAGGAAAATAAAGTATCTTATGGAGAAATCCTGAATAAGGTTTTAAGGGATTCATACATATATAACGCTTTGGGAGGACATAAAAGCAACCTTAGTTGCCAAAGAACTGAACTTGTCATAAAATACTATATTCAATATATGAGCCCTTAAAATCTATTGCACACTATGTGCTTCTATAGAAATACAATGTGTGTGTTATTTATCTAATGTGGTTGAGAAACTACATTTATGGAATTACTGAAAAATGACTATTTCCTCATTAAATTATTGAACCTTACATATTGATGGGAAATGCTTATATAATGTATGATACATTCTTACCAGTAATTTAAAAAATACTAATATAAAATATATATAACAATAAATTATGTTTATTATCATTAGTAATAATGAAGGCCAAACAACACCAACATTAATTACACCATGATATAATAAATGAAGCCTTTCTATTAAAGGTCCTATAGTGTTTTTCTCCACTGAATCTTCACATGGGATTCAAAGGCTGTTCCTGAATTCCCCGGAACACACGCTCCCATAGTATCCTTATACTTTTCTCTTTAGGCCCGAACTGTCCTAGTAAATTTGTATCTCGTACACAGTTTATAGTTATTATGTATTTAATAACATTTCATTACTGATACTTAAAATGCTGACATCATTAGACCATACACTCTGTAAGCAATAAGTCCCAGCAGTCAGATCCAAGCATGCACAGAGGAGACACCTGACAAATACATTAATATTTGCTTAATTCTAAAGTGAAAAACTTGTGACATCTGACTATGTCAGAGAGTATATATTACAGTACTGTTCTTAATGGTTGTAAAGTATTTGATTTTATAGATAATCAAGTTTTGCAGGGTATTTAAGTGGATTTTTTCTCTCCATTATTGGCATATTTCTCTATAATTTCTTTCCTAGAAATGCAACCTGGGTGGGGGGGTGGGGGCGACAGGGTCAAACCTATGTACATTTTATTAATAGCATAGTATAGTACATATTGGAATTCCCTTGCCTTTTCACTAAACTTCGCAAATTTGTATTTGTCGATATGTATAGATATTTTCTAACCCTTTTTAACTTTAATAATATAAAACTTTATCATATAAAGCTCAACATTCAGTTTAACATTGGGTTTCCTTAACTTATTCAAAAGTGTGCTTTTCAAGCTTTAATTCTTCTTATATTTTATTTTTGATATTTAGTGGTGGTGGTTTAGTCGCTAAGCTGTGTATGACTCTTGCGACCCCACGGACTGCAGCCTGCCAGGCTCCTCTGTCCATGGTATTCTCCAAGCAAGAATACTGGAGTGGGTTGCCATTTCCTTCTCTAGGGGATCTTCCTGACCCAGGAATTGAACCTGGGTCTCCTGCATTGCTGGCAGATTCTTCACCAACTGAGCTACAAGGGAAGCCCCTTGATATTTAGTGAATAAGTTCAAAATATTATATATATAAAACAATGAATTTTCTACAGAGAAGATACTCAATAATTGTTTATTGAATGACATCAATAAACTAGTCATTGATATATTTTGTTAGTTTTGATGACATTCACATTTAGAGACTGAAAATCATTTTCTGCCTATAACTTTATCTTCTTATCTTAATCGCTCTTTTGTGGACCATCTCCATTTTTACTGCATCTTCCTTACTATCTCCTTTAAATCAAACATAGGTTAGAGACAATTGGCCCAGTTTTCCTACACTCAACAAATGTCAGGACTGAACAGAAATCATACTGCCTTTCTTCATGTATGTTTCATTTACCTATTTGTTGGTAATTCTATTCTTTTGTGACATATTTTGCTAGTTTGTCTGGAGAGAAATAAGGCTCTAACTAAATGTTACGGTACTCTTTTGCTATAAGAAGTTGTGAACTTTGCGAAGCAATTCTAGATTCATTCTTGAGGTTCTCCAGAACTTTTTGGTGGAAGACTTCTATTCCCACCATTCTATATGATTCATAGGTAGAACAACATGAAAGTATCTGCTCTAGAAAAATGGCATATTTGCTCAAAATACAAATAGAGGATTAAAATAATCCTTTGTAAAAAGAAAGATAGAGAATTAATTTGGTTTCCATTGTTTTGTCTCAACAATCCCAAGATTTAGAACTGATTATGTTATTATCTACTACAGTGATAAAAGTCCCACGTTCTGTTTTACTGCTTCCTTTTTAACTCTCCCACTCCTAAAGACTTTTTACATAAGAAAAATTAATTCTCCATAAGATGAGCTAAAATAAAAATCAATACAACAGATTACCTCCTTTCTGAATTTCACCCCATCGAAACTGATGCCGTCTCACAACAGAGAAAACAGAATCGTATCCTTCTTCTCGAATCATTTCTGCAACTTTTTGAAGATCAGTAGGATGTAAACACGGAGAAGTAGCTTGAATATTTCCTACAATGTCAACCTCTTAAAAAGACAAGACAAATGAAAAGATCATCAAGATGAAGTTCTTTGCAAGCAAATAATACTAAGATCTAAATTCAAATGTTAAACAAGTCTTGTGAAATGAGTAACAAGTTGGAAATTACATAAAATTTTGAATAAACTATTAGTCAAATTCATACCATTGTGATAATTAAGAAATTCTATGATGGCGTCTAGTGAGGTAGAACTGTCTTTTGAAGCTTCAGAACTTCTTCGATGAACTTGGGCACCAAACTGTTTGGCCACATTCTCAATTTCATCATGGTCTGTTGAAACCCATATACTGTAGAGATATTAAAAAAAAAAAAAATTAAAGATAAAAAGGAGCTCTGCAACCCCCAAACTACAGCTTACGTGTTAGAATAGTTTTTGTACCATCAAAACAATGTTACAGATTCAAAGCAATATAAAATTTAAAGAAAAATAAAGAATTTTCTATGTAAACCACATTTTTAAATGCTTGAATTATAAATGTGGTCCCAGATGTAATATTTATATTATATACAACATTTATATACATATTGTTTACACAGCCCTAGATATCATTTATAAAATTAGAAAAAATTGGTATTTTTAAGGCTAATGGTTTATTAAAAATACTAGGAACACTGGAAGTTCAAATCTAAAGGAAATAAAGAAGATACTATTTCTTTTTTCCCATCAAAATCCAAAACATTGTATAGTTAATATGTCTGCTGAGGAAAAAAAATGGGTGTGGCATAGCCAAATCACAAGGCTGAGTTTCAAGCTTAGTAAAGACTTATATGCCCAAAACAGTCAGACAAGCCAAATCTTTTTTGGCTGGGACAGGGGCAACTAACAATGGGTACATAAATATATGAACACAGAATCAACTGGGTGAAGCCACCAATAACAATCAAAGTCGTGGAAAACATGACTTGACTGGCTCAGGAGAGCTTAGTGTAACAGCTCTATTAACCACACCTTACATAGCTGACCTTTTGCACTTTATAAGATGATGACTCACAGTAAAATATAAAAGATTATTTGGGGGATACATACTAGTCTCTACTGAAGTTTTTTAACCTTTATAAATTTCCATTGCTAGAAACAGAATGTTTTACTCTAGCCACAATACTTTTAGACTGACATTCCACAAAGACATCTGAATGACTTCTTCGGTATATGCACATGCAGTTGATCCTTAACCAACACAGGTTTGAACTCGTGAATTTTTTTCAATAAATGTATGGGAAAAATTTAAGGAGATTTGCTAACAGTGTGAACAAAATTGCAAACTGTGCAGCCTACTACTATCAGAAAAAATAAGTTAGGTATGCCATGAATACATAAAACGTATGTAGATAATCGGTTTCCCTGGTGGCTCAGATAGTAAAGAATGTGCCCACAATGCAGGAGACCTGGGTTTGATCCCTGGGTCAGGAAGATCCCCTGAAGTAGGAAATGGCAACCCACTCTAGTATGCTTAACTGGAGAATTCTGTGGACAGAGAAGCCTGGCAGGCTACAGTCCATGGGGTCGCAAAGAGTAGACACAACTGAGTCTTTCACTTTACTTTCATGTAGATAATACATGACAATACAACACTTTCACTTTACTTTCATGTAGATAATAGTCTACCCTCACATAGGTATAAGATGACTGATACTTAATATAAAGTTAATAATGATGCACTTTTGGCTTTTAAAAAATGGAACAATGTTTCTGACACTGCATTATGAATATGACTGTAATACTGTATACCATAAAATTTTTATAATGATTCATTCATTAGTGTGTGTGGGCTAGGCTACCATGAAGCAATCACAGTGATTAAACTAGACCACCATTATTGTTGTTTACTTGCTAAGTCCTGTCCAACTCTTTGTGACCCCATGGACTGTCACCTGCCAGACAATTCTGTCCACAGGATTTCCCAGGCAAGAATATTGGAGCGGGTTGCCATTTCCTTCTCCAAGGATCTTTCTGACCCAGGGACTGAACCCTAGTCTCCAGCATTAGCAGCTGGGTTCTTTACCACTGAGCCATCAGTGAAGCCCTAGACCACCACAAAGCAATCAGATAGCTCTTTCTTTATTATCAATGCCTGAATCATTATACCTGTAGATAAATATGAATTTCTTTTTCACAATATCTTTTCATTTTTGATGTTCAATGTTAGTAATATATATAACATCTATAGTGTTTTGTATAAGACAATATTGATGTAGGTACTGACAGATGATTCATCTTGTAAACAAAGTAAAATTATGATATCTATATAGCTAAGTACAGTAAATGTATTTTGTCTTCCTTATGATTTCCTTGATAACATTTTTTCTCTAGCTTACTGTACTGTAACATATTATATAATAAATATATAAAATGTGTTAATAAATAATGAAAATAAATAAAACTAAATATGGCATAATGTGTCTCAGATATAGAGAACTAGTGGTTACCAGTGGGGAGAGAGAAAGGGGGGGGTCCACTATAGGGGTGAGTGAGTGAGTGAGTGAGTGAACTCAGTCGTGTCCGACTCTTTGCGACCCCATGGACTATAGCCTAACCAGGTTCCTCTGTCCATGGGATTTTCCAGGTAAGAATACTGGACTGGGTTGCCATTTCCTTCTCCAGGAGATCTTCCCAACCCAGGGATTGAACCCAGGTCTCCCGCATTGCAGGCAGACGCTTTACCGTCTAAGCCACCAGGGAATATAGGGGTAGAGGGAAAAAAATGAGATTACATGAAATCATGTGTGTAAAACTTTTGAAAAATGTAAAGCACTACAGAATTTAAAGAATTTTTCCTTAAATTAAAAAAAAAAATTTTTTAAAGTAGGATGCTCAGTTGTGTCTGACTCTTTAAAACCCCGTGAACTGTAGCCTGCCAGGCTCCTCTATCCGTGGAATTCTCCAGGCAAGAATACTGGAGTGGGTAGCCATTCCCTTCTCCAGGAGATATTCCCTTCTCCGGGGGATCTTCCCAACCCTGGGATCAAACCCAGGTCTCCTCCACTGCTGGCAGATTCTTTATCATCTGAGTCATCAGGAAAGCCCTAAATTAAAAAAAAAAAAAAGTGTTTATGATATTAGGAAGGCTTTGGTCAACCGTAGGCTACTAGTAGTTAAGTTCTGGGAGATCAAAAGCTGATCTGGGGCTTCTGACTGCCCTGGCTGAGGAGGGGAGTTGGCACCCCAATTCTCATATTTTTTAAGGGTCAACTGTATTTCTTTCACCCCTTTCATTCAACATCTACTGAATGAAAGAGAAACTTCATGTTTCAAACATCTACACTCAATTGTCAAGAGTGAAAAGAAAGAAACTAAAGAAAAATTTCTAACAGCTCCAGATTTAAGAAATTCCCTTTACTATTGGCAGAAGGAAGATTTAAATCTAGAGATAAAGACAATAAACCCCCACCCTGCCCCCTAATTTTTTTCAGAGGAAGCCTAATAAACAAGATGAGCTACTGGCTAGAAGTCAAGTGTGTCATATCTACTCGTGTCATTCTGCAAAAGGCAGAACACAGAAGCCCTCATTTCCCTCCACTGCAAAATATGAAAGTTTTGGGATAAGTTTTTTACTGGAAAATGTCACAAAGGTATACAACAAACTGAAGTACCAATGAAAACTCAGTAAATTTTTTAAAGAGAGGATAAAAGGAGGGTGGTGATGGTAATAAAGTAAAAAGTAAACGGTAAAAGAGAGCAGTCTTTTGACATCTAGTTAAATCACTAACTGAAATAGATTACTGAAGCCGTTTACTTTAATATCCTGATCTTTACTGTAATAAACATTCAACACCTCAGGATTCAGTGATCTTTTGGAAATGCTTAAACAGTAAATAAAAACAGAGGTTTGCCTATGTTTCTTTTTTCATTATTCATTCATTCCTTCTTTCATGATATGGAAATGACTCTTGACTGCGTAGTCTGTTTCAGGCCCTTCTCTGGACACCAGGGATACAAAATCCATTGACAAGAGAAATTCTCAACCTATTAGTAGAAATAGAGAATGGCCCGGAAGCAATAACTGACCTTTCTATAATGCTTTACTTTTTACAAAGTATTTTTATAATGCCTGCTACATAACAGGTGCTCAATATATACTTGCTGAATGAATGAAACAGTAAATGGTTAAGAGCATGGACTCTGAAGGAAGGGCTTCAAGTCTTGGCTCTACCACAAGCTAGTTATATGACCCAAGGCCAAATCTCCCTAAGCCTAAATTTTCACTAAAACAGAGGTGACAATGACAGCAATTACCAAATACGGATGTTATAACAAATCAATATAAACCACAATATAGAATAAATGTTTAGTAAGTAATAGCTATTGAAAATAATAGGAATGGTGATAAAGGAACAGTTGACAGTCTCATTTAATCCTTACACTAGCTCTGTTTGAAGGAAAACTGAAGTTTTGCTTTCAGACCTTCAAAGGTCCAAACGTTTAATTTATATGTATTATGTAAGGCAATGGCACTATGAATATGAAAATAGCATCCTACATGTACACTTAAAATACAATGGTCATTATTTATTACATCATCATAAGGAAGTCAATCATTTCCACTCTAAGGGGCACCATTACATTAGCAAGTGCAAGAGAAAAGGATGAGCAAATGAACAAACAGGCTTTTTTAATAAAATTTAAAATCAAGTATAAAGTAAACATCAAAGTGGAATGCCAATGGCTTTAGCCTCAAATGAAGTCATACTCCATCTAACAGGATGAACAGGAGTATCAACCATGATCCCTGTAACAGACACTTCAATTCATAAACTGCCATTTCTGGGACAACACAGCCCAGGCCTTTCATTAATCATAAACCCACACCCTAAAAGTGAAACCAACATTTATATTTACTTTTCACAAGTATATTAGGCAACATGTAAAAAAATCGATGTACTCTAAGATTTACTTACACAGCATTCAACTACTGTTGAAAACCAAGCTCTTACAAACTCAACTCTCACAATGACTTTTTACTAAATGAAAATAATATCTCAGCATTTTTTCTTAACTGTTAACTATGTAAGTTAATGGGCAAAGTTAGCAACCTTGAAAGTATTGTTAGCTTTGATTCTAAGCAGGCTAGAAACTCAATTAAGTCAAAATGATTTTGGACAAAGTAATCTCCAGGCCTGAAAAACAAATCGGGGGAGCTACAGTTTTCTCCAATTCCTTCACAGGGTAGACAGATTTTTTTTTTGAAGAAAGTAGGTGAGAAGCAGGAAGTCTGCTCCATCCACACTGACTGCAGCTTCAGAATAAGTCAATTAAATTCAAACCTACCTCTTTGGGGTGGTAGATTAGACCTCAAAGGGAAGCGAATGAATAGATAATTACAAGCTTCCTAACTTAACTGTTGAAGGAGGGTGTATAGGGGCTATCTGCCAGAAAGAAGGTAAATCCTCCTGGCAGCATTGAGCACTCCTTTTATGGGGCTGGAATCATCCTAAGAACTAGGCCTTTAAGCCATTAGAAACCATGATGGAGTTTGGTTGACCACAGAGGCTTGGACAGAGTTGTTATGTGTAGAAAGTTTTGCAGTTTTCAGCAAAACCACCCCCATACCATAAAAGGGAGAGCCTTTTTGGCTCTTTCCTTTCTAGAGGAACCAAGAAATAGAGGATTATGGTGATCAAATGCACCATCGCCTTACTTTCTTTTTCTTAAAAATATGAATTACTACCTGATACAGTACACTATATATTAATCTTCTCCCTATGGTTAAGGACACATAACAGTGCCTGTCACATAGTAGGTAGTCAATAAATATTTGCAGAATGAATGAATCATTTTTGCTCTTAAATTTGTATCTCAAACACGCCCTACCTTTTTTTAGGTTAAGCCAGTTTGAAAGGGTCTCCTGACATATGCAATAGGAGTTGTAAAGGAGTTCTGTTTTCAATCTATTAAGAATGTGATTTTGATCTCTGGTTTATATCAGAGAAATAGGGTTTTACTACCTCACTACTAACTTGGATGCACCTTCTCTCTGTCCTTTTTTGTTTTCCAGTGTGTACCTTTTGTGAGGAGGTAAAAATGTCCCAAAGTCTGTGAGTCTCACAGGGAAAGAACCATGTCACATTCATCTTGTAATACCCTTGGATGTGTATGGCAGAATCAGACTCAGTGTTTACCGAATTGAACTAAATCCCCAACTCTTTCCCTATCTCTCCTCTGCACACTTCCTGTTACATTACTGTTATTAATATCTTCTGTGTGCAGGCACCTATTCACCCAGCACCACCCAAGACTTCCTTTGGATAAAAACATCAAGAAAATTAGTAAATTTATACTATTTTGGTATCTCCTTTGTAAACATGTTCGGTTAAATGAAAATCATTTATCCATATATTAATGTATGTAATTAATATGCTCCAGAGACAGCCATCTCTTTAAAAACCAAAACTCGACAATCAAAAGGTGAAGATAATTTACTTTTCACGGGGAACAAATTCAAGCACAATTAGGCTGAAATAACCATGTGTAAATTCATTCTTGGCACAGAGTGCCTCCTCCCTTTTATGAATGACATAACTCCTGACTAACATGGCATATGGCCATGTCTCTTAAATGATGCACAATTAAAACCGTCCTTAGGGCAAACGAGGTTCCAAAGGTATGATCAAATCATTTAGAAAGCATTTCATCGAACAGCCCCGCGGTACGCTGTTCCACTATCTCGCACCCAGGTACAAATGTGGGCAGCTTTCTAGATTGTGCTGACTCACAACAGGCTTAGAGTATTTTCCAAAGGTCAGGAAAGGATCTCCAAGCTGGGCTGGAAATGAGAAAAGCCTTGACACCCCACTCTATTTATGAACCTGACGCCTCCTTAATCGATCAGCACCAGGTGGGTAGCAGACGCTGAGCAACAGGGGAAAGCTAGTCGCCTCCGTCTAAAGGAGTTAATTATCGCAGATGTTTCACAAGGGTGGCCTCCTTGCCTTTACCCTGTGAGGTCAACCTGGGCAGCGCAGACTTGTGAAAAGAGGAAATCTCCCCTTTTACGGGTGTCATTCTCAAGGGCTGGGGCAGGAACAGTCCCAAGTTCATGGCTATTAGCAGTTACGGAACAAGGAAGAAACTGGAGCCCTGCCTCCCCCGCGGGCAGCCGGGGCCCAGGCACCCCGGATCTTGTGCACCCCTTCCGGGGGCCGCTACCACGGGGCCCTGGCCCCTCCGGCGGCCCGGCTCCCCCTCTCGACCCCCGCCCAGGCCGCGCCGCCCACTCTCGCACATGCGCACCTCTGGAAGACCCCCGAGTCCAGGGCCGCACGCAGGACCCAGCCAATGAGCGGGACCCCCGCCAGGTGCTTAATGTTCTTCAGGGGGATGCCCTTGCTGCCGCCCCGGGCCAGGATGAGGGCCGCCATATGCGGGGGCTTCTCCACCCCTCGGCCCTGGCCGCCTCGGGAGTTGCGCTGTAGCTTCGGCGGCCGGCCCCGAGAGGGTCGCCCCCGCGGGTTGGAGACGGAGGTGGCGGCCCCCTTCTCCACCGAGTCCATCTTCCTCCCACGCCTTCTCCCCAGCTTCTCCACATCCGGGAGCTCTTGTCTCGCCACCTCAGCTCGGCGCCGCCCGATCTCCCCGCCCGACTGCCCGCGGGGGTGGCTGTTCTCGGCCCCGCCCACCTCCGATTCCGCACCCTCGCGGGGCACGCCGGGAGTTGTAGTCCGTGGGTCGCTCGCAGGGCCAGTAGGCTCCGCCTGCGGGACCCCCAAGCCAAAGTCCGGCACGGAGAGCCCGGTCCTGACTGGAAGGAAGTGCGGCTTCTGCGGAGCTTGATGTTGTATGGAGATTAATAAAATAGGCAACACGGGCAACAAATAGTTCTTCTGCTGAAGAATTTCCCCATTAGAAATTGTAGTGGGTTTCCCACATCACACCCTGATGCACCCTAACTCGAAACAATTTTCATTTAAAAATTTAAGTGTCCGTTTTTCGGCTGTGCTACCTACTCCTTGTTTATAAGAGATGACCTCATTCGAATGTCCTCCAGGCCCTTTAAATTCAACATTTTAAAAACAGCTCTCCCTATGGGCTCAAACTGCTTCCATCTTTGCATTTTCTTTTTCTTTCTTTTTTTCCAATTGGGATATAATTGACATGTAACGTGTTCGTTTCAGGTGTCCAATGTAGTGATTCTGTGTTTGTGTATAGTGAGATATGATCACTACAATGTGAAAATGTCTGTCTGCATATTCTATCATCACCATCCACCTAGGTGGAAAAACTTGGAAGTCAACTTTGCTTAGTCCCTTCTAAGCCCAACAGACATCTGTGTGGTTTTGTTTGTTTGTTTGTTTTTGGACTACTGAAATCTTTTCCTTTCGGGTATTGTTAGCTGTCTTACCTGGTGGGCATTTAACACAAATCTTCAGCAGTGTTGCAGTGAATGTATGACCCAGGCTGATCAAAGTACCTCATCTTCCTGAGAACAGTTGTGGCCCGGAGACAGGAAAATGATCAAGCAGATCCCCCTCAAGTCCTTTCCAGAGACTCTGGGAAAGAAAGGATCTTTTTCTTGCTGAATATTTGGGTGCTAAGGACCCTCTAAACCTGAATCCTCAGGGAAGGATGAGGGAAGGGGGATGAGGAGAGTTTCTGATCTGAAATTGGGAGGCTTTTGTTCACATGGAACAAAGCAAGGTCAAGCCACACAGGGAGAAGGGAAAAGCTCTTGAGCCAGCCAAAAGATTCAAAGGTGCATACAGACACACACACACATACACACATACTCATGTACACACACACATATATCTTTTTTGTGTGATTTTTTTAGAAAGAAATCTCCAACTAACATACATTTTGCATTTTACCACTTTTGCAAGCCTGTATCTGGAAGTAGAGAGTCTGCTTGTCTGTCCTAGGTGGAGGCTAGTCCAACCCAGAATGAACGAAAGGTGGTGGTATTGCCTTTCCTTCTCCAGGAGTGACAGAAGGTCTGTGTGCTTCCCAGGTCTTGGCCCTTTCTGAAGGAGACAGAGGACACCTATAGTGTTTTGAGTCCCAGACAGTCACTGGAAACTTCACATCTCATCTTTTTCCCTGTGAAGTAGCCCAGCCCTTCTAGGGTCTGGTTCTGGGAGAAGGTGCTGGATATGGGGAAGGATGACTATAAACAGATATCTATGCAGGGCCTGGAGAAGGGGCCAGGCCCCAGGAACCTTCCTAGCACTACAGGCCACATGGTCATTTTGCCCTCAATGCACTGTCTCTTTGAATGGGACCTTCCCGGTTATTATGCTGAGAAACGGCAACACTGATTTTTTTGGCAACCATGTGAGGTTACCACGTGAGGTTACTACTGCTTCTGACACACAAAACCTCTTTTTCCTTCTCCACTCCAATAATTACCTTAGTTCCCACTGATAAGAAAGTTGCCATGCTCCATGGTCATTTCCTAGAGGCCTGTAAACCCTAGTGGACCATGGACATCTGAGTAGTTTAACTCCTCTGGCACACTGGTGTCCTCCACACAGTGGCACCATTGTTTCTCATCAAAGGAGATTACTGCAATTTGCGTTAAAGCTATGAGACTGTGGACTCCTCCAGGAAAGGGACAGTTCCTTCTTTGTAATTGCATCTGGAACAGCGTGTGGTTTGCAGTATCTGCTTGGTATAGGCAGTGAACTCCATCTCATGTTACTTTTCCAGTCTTTGCCCACACATACTTTTGTATCCCTTTGCAGTCTTACAATAATAAAGCACCTTGTATTCTTTGCATTTTTACAGGGAGGTTTTGGTTAGACCTGACAGCTAGTTGATTCCCAATCTTGAGAAAGAAAGAGAGAAGTTCAGGAGGGGGTAGTCAAAGTGGAAGGTGATTATCTAGTTCACTAGATGACAGTTTGATAATTTTTTTTTCAATAAAATTAAGACCATATCATTTAATATATTTTTCTTGTGTATGGTCTATGGGCATAAAGTTTTGGGATCCCCTGGAGAAGGAAATGGCAACTCACTCCAGTATTCTTGCCTGGAAAATTCCATGGTCGGAGGAGCCTGGTGGGCTACAGTTCGTGGTGTCACAGAGTCAGTTAAGACTGAGCACACACGCAAACAAGATTGATAAATTCTAGCAATCTGCTGTACAACTTTGTATAACCTGTAGTCAACAATCATGTATTGCACACTTAAAATTTAAGATGGCAGATGTATTCATAACACAATAAATGGAATTTTGAAAAAAGAGAAGGATAATGATTGTGCCAAGAAGAGGAAATGTTAGCTTGTCTTTGGGTTACTCTGAAGGAGTTAAAAATAAACTGCTCTCAAATCGAATATTCAGACTCGTCCTTTCTTTAAAGATGACTGTGAAGTATATTGCTGCCAAAGAATAATTCATTTGTATTTATAGTGAAAGAACATATCTTTGTAGTGCCTCTTGTTTTGTGATTCTGTATGTGAACAAACTCAACACACAGAGAAGTCATTTAATTCATTGATTTGCTGGCATTTATTGCATTCCAGAAGCCAGGCCTTGTGTGACACTTCAGGAATGCCAAAGCAAGATGGCCAAGACACAGAACTTAGTGTTTTGATGGGGAAATAGGCAGACCTCAGTAGAGTGCAGTTTGTGCTTTGATAGAAATGCATGTGCTGGGGTAGGCAAAGAACAAGGGAGAAGTATTTAAACTAGAGTGAGTTTTTGTTGGCTAAGATGACTCGTGCAATACTGTTTAAGTGTAAGAATCTCTTCTAGGCTGAAGGAATAGTATTGGAGAAGTCACAGAAGAGCAAAACAGCTTCCCAATGAGAAACTGGGAAACTAGAAGTAGTTCACTATAATTTGAGCATATGACACGGGTGGGTTTGTGATAAAAGATGATAAGCTGCTGCTGCTGCTAAGTCACTTCAGTCATGTCTGACTCTGTGTGACCCCATAGACGGTAGCCCACCAGGCTCCCCCGTCCCTGGGATTCTCCAGGCAAGAACACTGCAGTGGGTTGCCATTTCCTGAGGGGATCATATGGGCCAGATAACAGCACAAAAGGCTGTTAGGGTCCAGACCTTGTGGACATTATGAACATAAGACTCACTCCATTCTTTCAACAAATCATTACTGCATAACTACTGTGTGCCAGGCACTTCGCCAGGCCCTGGAAATAGATGGAAGGTGCTGGAAAGTGCTCAATTTCTTGTATTGAGTGTATCCTAGAAGTATAGTGAATAGGATTTGTGTATCCTAGAAGTATAGTGTATCCTAGAAGTATAGTGAATAGGATTTGCTGACAGGTCAAATGAGGGGCGTGAGAGAAGAAGGAAGACAAAAGTGGTGGCAGGGTCTTTGGCCTCTGAGCATTAGCATTCTTTAATGTTGGTGAATCTCACCATCAAGTGGGTAGGAATGAAGTCACACCAAAGTCTGAATCTAGGGATCAGTCAGTCTCTGGTGATGTAAGAGTCCCAGCTCTGCAGAAAGTGCCCTACCCTTAGTATTTCTGGGAGTCCTCAAGAGCGTCTTACATGTGCCCATGAAAATGAAAGTCCTGGCTGCGACTTATAGTGACTGCAGTTGCTAGAGACCCACAGACTTACTTCTCTCTCTGGAGCTACAGCTAAGACTTTCTTACTGGTTTTTTAACACATGGATTTTTTTTTTTTTTTGGAGTTGTACTATATGTCTCTGTGTATGTGTATGCTGTTGTTTAGTTGCTCAGTCCAGCTCTTTGTAACCCTATGTACTGAAGCCCTCTGGGCTCCTCTGTCCATGGGATTGTGCAGACAAGAATACTGGAGTGGGTTGCCATTTCCTTCTCCAGGGCATCTTCCCGACCCAGGGATTGAACCTGCATCTTCTACATTGGCAGGCAGATTCCTTACTGCTGGGCTACCAGGGAAGCTGGGACATAAATATAACAATATAAAATTGTATTGTATATAAAATTTTATATTCTTTTGTTGTTTGTATCATTACAGTATAAAGTCTTTAAACTTTCTGTTAGAAGTTATTTAAAATTACTTTCAATGAACAGACCATACTTTATTTAGCAATTCCTTATTGCTGGACATTTTTATGTAAGGTAATAATCCCTAATAAATTTGTGTATAAATTTGTAATGATGTAGGCAATAGTTTCTGGAATAGATTTCTATAAAAGAAATTACCCAATTAAAATGTATCTTCGTTTGAATCCAAATTAAGATTCAGTGCTTTATCTGGGTAGGTTGGCCACATTACTATTCATGTATAAGTTATCTCTTGCCACACAATAAATTACCTTAAAACTTAGCAGCTTAAATGAACAGACATTTCTATTTCACAGTTTCTGAGGCTCAGTTCAGTTCAGTTCAGTCACTCATTCGTGTCCTACTCTTTGCGACCCCATGAATCACAGCATGCCAGGCCTCCCTGTCCATCACCAACTCCCGGAGTTCACCCAGACTCACGTCCATCAAGTCAGTGATGCCATCCAGCCATCTCATCCTCTGTCGTCCCCTTCTCCTCCTGCCCCCAATCCCTCCCAGCATCAGAGTCTTTTCCAATGAGTCAACTCTTCGCATGAGGTGGCCAAAGTACTGGAGTTTCAGCTTCAGCATCATTCCTTCCAAAGAAATCCTAGGGCTGATCTCCTTCAGAATGGACTGGTTGGATCTCCTTGCAGTCCAAGGGACTCTCAAGAGTCTTCTCCAACACCACAGTTCAAAAGCATCAATTCTTCGGCGCTCAGCCTTCCTCACAGTCCAACTCTCACATCCATACATGACCACAGGAAAAACCATAGCCTTGACTAGACGGACCTTTGTTGGCAAAGTAATGTCTCTGCTTTTGAATATGCTATCTAGGTTGGTCATAACTTTCCTTCCAAGGAGTAAGCGTCTTTTCATTTCATGGCTGCAGTCACCATCTGCAGTGATTTTGGAGCCCAAAAAAATAAAGTCTGCCACTGTTTCCCCATCTATTTCCCATGAAGTGATGGGACCGGATACCATGATCTTCGTTTTCTGAATGTTGAGCTTTAAGCCAACTTTTTCACTCTCCTCTTTCACTTTCATCAAGAGGCTTTTTAGTTCCTCTTCACTTTCTGCCATAAGGGTGGTGTCATCTGCATATCTGCTGCTGCTGCTGCTGCTGCTGCTAAGTCGCTTCAGTCGTGTCCAACTCTGTGCAACCCCATAGACGGCAGCCCACCAGGCTCCCCCATCCCTGGGATTCTCCAGGCAAGAATACTGGAGTGGGTTGCCATTGCCTTCTCCAATGTGTGAAAGTGAAAGTCGCTCAGTCGTGTCCGACTCTTCCCGACTACCAGGCTCCTCTGCCCATGGGATTTTCCAGGCAAGAGTACTGGAGTGGGTTGCCATTGCCTTCTCTGCTGCATATCTGAGGTTATTGATATTTCTCCCAGCAATCTTGATTCCAGCTTGTGTTTCTTCCAGTCCAGCGTTTCTCATGATGTACTCTGCATATAAGTTAAATAAGCAGGGTGACACTATATAGCCTTGATATACTCCTTTTCCTATCTGGAACCAGTCTGTTGTTCCACGCCAAAGCCTTTGACTGTGTGGATCATAATAAACTGTGGAAAATTCTGAAAGAGATGGGAATACCAGACCACCTGACCTGCCTCTTGAGAAATCTGTATGCAGGTCAGGAAGTAAAAGTTAGAACTGGACATGGAACAACAGACTGAGGCTCAGAGAGAGATTTAAATGTCTAGTTCTAGCTACAGGTTTCTCATGAGGTTTCAATCAAGTTCTCAACTGGGACCACGATTATCTCAGGGCCTGACCGAGCTAGAGAATCTGCTTGTAATGTGGCTCATCCACCTGGCTGTTGGCAAACCTCTGTTCCTTGCTGGCTGGCTGTGTGTCCAAAGGCCTTGCTCAGCTCCTAGCCACATGGGCCCCTCCACAGGGCAGCTCACAGTATAGCAGCTGCATTCCCAGAGCAAGTGATTCAAGAGAGAGTGAAAACCAGTACAATCAAGGGCATCCCAGATGACACTAGGGGTAAGGAGCCCACCTGCCATTGCGGGAGACTTAAGGGAGACATAAGAGAGGCTGGTTCGATTCCTGGGTTGGGACCCTATGGATTGTGTCCCAGCAAACTCCTCTGTCCATGGGATTCTCCAGTAAGAATATTGGAGTCAGTTGCCATGCCCTCCTCTGGGGATCTTCCCACCCAGGGATCGAACCCACATTTCTTATGTCTCCTGCATTGGCAGGCAGGTTCTTTACCATTAGTGCCACCTAAGAAGCCCGAATACTCTGTCCATGGGATTCTCCAGGCAAGAATGCTGGGGTGGGTTGCCATTTCCTTCTCCCGGGGATCTTCCCAACCCAGGGATCGAACCCAGGTCTCCTGCATTGCAGGCAGCTTCTTTACCAACTGAGATATGAGGGAAGCCCAAAGACTAGATTGATAGCCCCAGATAGACAATAGATCTGGTAGAATTTTTTTTACAGCCCATGAGAGAGTCCTACATGGTCACCAAATCATAGGTTTTCCTGGAAGATGTGACGACAATACCTGTGGGGGAGAAATTTCAACTTGGCCAGACTCTTTGCTGGGATGTAACCCAAGATGCTGAAGGACTGATGTTGAAGCTGAAGCTCCAATACTTTGGCCACCTGATGCGAAGAGCTGACTCATTGGAAAATCTCCTGATGCTGGGAAAGATTGAGGGCAGGAGGAGAAGGGGGCGACAGAGGATGAAATTGTTGGATGGCAAAACTGACTCTAGGACATGAGTTTGAGCACGCTCCAGGAGATGGAAGCCTGGCGGGCTGCACTCCATGAGGTCACAAAGAGTCAGACATGACTGAGCAACTGAACAACAACAACCCAAGATACACCTCTGTCAAACAGAAGTAGTAAGTAATAAACAGAGTGAAAAATCCTGACCAAGGGGACTTCCACTGATACAAAATTGTTCATGGTTTGGTGTTTGCTGCTACTGCTAAGTCGCTTCAGTCGTGTCCAACTCTGTGCGACCCCATAGACGGCAGCCCACTAGGCTCCTCTGTCCCTGGGATTCTCCAGGCAAGAATACTGGAGTGGGTTGCCATTTCCTTCTCCAATGCATGAAAGTGAAAAGTGAAAGTGAAGTTGCTCAGTCGTGCCTGACTCTTTGCGACCCCATGGACTGGAGCCTACCAGGCTCCTCCGTTCATGGGATTTTCCAGGCAAGAGTACTGGAGTGGGGTGCCATTGCCTTCTCCGGTTTGGTGTTTGAGACCTTATATTTCTTTAAATTTGAACTGGCATATAACACCTGGAATGAACAGATGAATTTTTCAATCTATAAAAAGACAAATGTTTTTTAAAAACATGGATATATTAATGCTAAGGAAATGATCTCAAATAGTAGGTTGGAAAGAAGCTGTAGAAAACAAACTTGAAAACTTTCATGAAACAAGTAAAAGAAGCATTCATCTGTAAAGAAATGTTACTGTGGAAGCTCAGATTATTTAGTGGACTTGAAGGACTTCCTAGATCCTTATCTGTTAAGAATTTTAGGAGAAGGAAAAGGAGGTGCCTTAGAACTCCTGATCTCAGAACCAGTCAGGCCTCCAGCTATTAGAGACTGTGAACTCTATGGGAGGAAGAAGTCGATAAGAGTGAGGCCAGAGGGTGGGAGAGCTGCCTGTGGTATTCAAAACATCTGATAAGAACTGTCTGCTAAGCAATGTATCAGCTTTTTACAGGCAAACAAAACCATGGTTCTGTGACTTGTTTGGAGGGAAGCAGGTAAATTGTAACTGCCAAGGGAGCCATCCACTGTTACTGAGGATGCCAAGGCAGGGGCACGAGAAGGGTCGGAAAGATACCAAGATTTTATGTTCCACGAAGCTATGGACCCAACCCCTCAAAGACTAGATTCAAGGCAAGAACAACAACAGCAACCAGAGAAGATCCTGAACGGAGAATGTTTCTGGAACAATACTGTGCAATGTGGTGAATGAAAAATTCCCACCACTTTTTTTATGTTAATAGAGAATGACTGTTTTTTAGAAGGACAGTGGTAAAGAACCAGCCTGCCAGTGCAAGAGACATAAGAGACGTGGGTTCAATCCCTGGGTTGGGAAGATGCCCTTAAGGAGGGCATGACAACTCACTCCAGTATTCCTGCATGGAGAATTCCATGGACAGAGGAGCCTGGTGGGTATAGTCCATGGAGTCACAAAGAATCAGACATAGCTGATGCGACTTAGCACAGCACAGAAGGATGTATTCATAATTGTAGTTATTAATAAGTATAGTTATTTTTGGAGAACTTGGTGCCAGGCAGACTGCTGAGTATTTACATGTGTTATCTCATTTCAGGTTCTTGACAACCCTTCAGTTCAGTTCAGTCACTAAGTCGTGTCTGACTCTTTGAGACCCCATGCACTGCAGCACGCCAGGCTTCCCTGTGCATCACCAACTCCCAAAGCTTACTCAAACTCATACAATCCAACCATCTCATCTTCTGTTGTCCCCTTGACCTACTCCCATAATTTACATTTTAAGATAACAGAATTAGCCAGAAGGTTTAATCCAGAGACTGTCCTCAGGCAGGATGCATTATTGTTATATAATCCTTGTAAAGATCAAGTCCACTCCCATAATTTACATTTTAAGATAACAGAATTAGCCAGAAGGTTTAATCCAGAGACTATCCTTAATCCAGAGACTGTCCTCAGGCAGGATACATTATTGTTATATAATCCTAAGGAATGTAGAGAAGGAAAAAAAGTTTGTTCTTTCTTCCTCCTTGAGAATTTCAGACCCCTCTCTCCTTGGGCACCCCTAGACTCCTTATCAACTTGCCTAGGAAATGACTCTCTCATTCCCCCCTTTTCTTCTAGGAGAATTATGTTGCCTAGGGAAAAGGGACGTCGTTCTCGTTCCATAACTGCTTCCAAGCTGACAAGGGGCGTTGTCCCTGAATTGGTGAGGCAACATATTCTCCTAATCCTCATATTGAGGATATCTGATCCAGGGGCCCCAAATAGTAGTTGGAGGAAGCTGCAGCAGTAGCAGGAGTTTGAGCAACCATTTGTAACTTAAAAGCTTTCATGTGGCTAGAAACAAATCCAGTTATACAGTTACAGATGCAGGGAGCAAACAGCAAGAACAAAACAATCAGAATCAAAATTAAGTCACATTATGTCCATAGTTAAAGTGCAAAGTGTTGCACCAGTCCATTTTAGGGTTGGTAAATGTCATCAGATGAAGAAGAGGCATCGCATGTGATTGTTGTCGAAGGTATTCACAGACTTGGAGGGAAGTCTTTTCCTTGAAGTGGAGATGTCCACCACGGGAAGCCTTCCACCGATGAAGAGGGGAGTGCTCCACAGACCCAGCAGTTAGACCAACTGTGGAATGCAGCATAAGAGTGAGCCCAGGACAGGAATGCATTGTTTTGAGGATACTTAGAATCAGTGTATATATTTACCCGCTGCCCTTTGCTTAACTCTAGAGCTCGGGTCAGGGCCACAAGCTCCGCTAACTGAGCACTGGTTCCCTGGGGGGGAGATTTTGCTTCCAAAACCTGTTCAGCAGTCACCACAGCGTAACCTGCTTTACACTTTCCATGCCGAACAAAAAAACTGCCATCTGTAAATATTTCCATGTCAGGATTGTCTAATGGGGTATCCATTAGATCCTCTCGAGCTGCATAGTTTAAAGTTAGGAATTGGGAACAATCGTGATCAGGTGTTTCATTTTCCTTCTCAGGAAGGAAAGTGGCAGGATTTAAGTTTCCACAAACTTTAAGCTTAGTTACTGGTCCTTCTAACAACAATGACTGATGTCTAAGAAGCCTACTGTCTATCATCCAAATATTAACCTTAGAATTTAAGATTCCACTCACATCATGAGAAGTCAGTACAGTAAGTTTTCATCCATTAATTATTTTTAAAGCTTCAGGTGCTAATAAAGCTGCTGCCCCAATTACTCTAAGGCAGTGGGGCCACCCACGTGAAATTACATCTAATTCTCTGCTTAGATAAGCAATAGGTTGCTGGTGAGGCCCTCAGAGTTGTGTCAAAACTCCCAATGCCACACCTTTTCTTTCAGTGACAAATTAAATTCTGACCCTGTGGGCAAGCTCAGAGCTGGAGCTTGCAGGAGAGCAGTCTGAAGAACCTTAAAAGCCTTTTGAGTTTCTGGAGACCAAACCAGTTTGTCGGTTTGGGCCTGCTGAGTTTCAGCTATAAGTTTATATAAAGTCTGGGCAAGTTCCCCATAACCCGGACCAAATGCGACAGTAACCTGTGATTCCCAAAAATCCTCTCAATTGTCTTAAAGTCATAGGTAGGGGATGATTTAGTATAGGTTTAATTCTCTCGGGGCCTATGGCCCTAATTCCTTCTGATATGATTAGGCCCAGATATCTAACCGATTGTTGACACATCTGAGCCTTTTCTCTTGATGCCTTGTAACCACAGCCTGCCAGAAAGTTTAAGAAATCTTCTGAGGCTTGCGAACAAGCTTCCTCTGTCTCAGCACAGAGCAAAATATCATCTACATATTGTAACACCACCGCTTCAGAGCTATTAAAGTTTTGTAGATCCCGTGACAAACTTTGTCTGAATAAGTGAGGACTGTCACGAAATCCCTGGGGCAAAACTCCAGGTTAACTGAGAAGCTGGCTGCGTAGAGTCTTCAAAGGCAAATAGAAATTGACTTTCTTCCACCAAAGGCACTGAATAGAAGGCATCTTTTAAATCAATTACTGAGAAATATTTGGCTCGTTCAGGAATTTCAGACAATAGAGTATAAGGATTAGGCACCACGGGGTGTAAAGGAACTACAGCCTCATTTATTATTCGTAAATCTTGAACTAGTCTCCATTTACCATTTGATTTCTTTATACCCAAAATAGGAGTATTGCAAGGACTGTTACAGGGAATTAATAGTCCCTGCTCTTTTAAATTTTCACTGATGGGTTTTAACCCTTTCTTAACCTCAGGTTTCAGTGGATACTGCTTCTTATGTGGGAATATGTGCGGGTCTTTGAGCTTAACAACTACAGGAATAGCATTTTGTGATCGACCCACAGATTTTCCATCAGCCCATACTCTAGGATCTACATTTTGTTCAACTAAAGGGAGAGAAAGGGAGGGCCCCATATTCAAGAAAACAGAGGCATGGACCTTGCTCAGTATATCCCTTCCCAAAAGGGGTGAGGGAGATTCTGGCACGATCAGAAACTCTTGTGAAAACAGCACAGAATCCCAGTTGCAAGATAAAGAATAACTGAAATAATACTTTTTGGCTCATCCAGACAGTCCCATTACGGAAGCGGATCATGAAGAAAGTGGGCCAGGGGCTTCAGTAAGCACAGAGTAAGTTGCCCCAGTATCTAAAAAGAAATCGAAGGATTGGCCCCCCACAATTATTAATACCCGGGGTTTCTCAGGTGTAATTAGGAAGGGAGCTTGTGTGAGGACCCCCGGGCACCTTCAGTCCTGATTGTCTTGAGAGTCCGACCCTGGAGATCTACGCCTCTGGGGGCAGTCTCTCTTCCAGTGTGGTCCTTTGCAGACTGGACATGGAGCCGGGGGTGGCTTAGATGCCTGAGGGCAATCCCTCTTGAGGTGCCCCTCCTTTTCACAGTAATAGCAAGCCCATCCCTTTTCACCTGGGCCCCTCTGGGCATTTTTCTCAGGCTGTTTAAGAACGTTTTTCATAGCCATGGTGAAGGCTTCCGCGTTTTCCTTTGTCTTTTTTTGCCTTTCTTTCTTTTCCTCATATTCCCTACCATAATAGACTGTCTGAGCCAGTTGTTACAGAGTATCTAAAGACTGATTTGGTCCATACGCCCATTTTAATAGCTTACGGTGGATATCTGGAGCCGACTGAGTGAGAAATCTATCCTTTAAGATCACTTTTCCCTCTTCACTTTCAGGATCAATCTCAGTGAATCTGCGAAGGGCTTCTCTCAATCTATCTAGGAATTTACCAGGAGTTTCCTTCTCCTCCTGTTCTATGTCTGCAAATTTGCCATAGTTTAAAGGCTTAGAACACACCTGCCTAAGTCCTTCAAGAATACATCTAACAAAATGACTCTGATCCCATCTTCCTTGAGCTGTGTTGTAGTCCCAGTCTGGTTCTGTAGTTGGGACTGCCTGATTCCCAGTGGGGAGGGCCGCTATCACGTTCTCCATCTTCCCTACTGATTCATTACCAAGCCATTCATCTCCATAAGCAACCGCTTTTCCCAAAACTCGAGTCTTTGACTTGGGAGTCAGCGTTTGTCCCAAGATATACATTACATCCTTCCAAGTGAGGTCATAAAGCAGAGTAACACCTTTAAAAGCTCTAATATATTTTTCTGGGTCCTCTAAATTGTCTCCCAGATCCTCCTTGATTCTTTGTATTTCTTGATAAGAAAAAGGCTTAGTAACTCTCACAGACTGATTATTTCTCCCGGTGGGTGTTTCATAAAGAGGCAACAGCTTGTGTGGCTGTTCCTCAGTCTCTCTGGCTGCTCTGTGCATATGATCCCCGGGATAGATTGGAGAAACCTGTTTTTCCTCTTCTCTTTGTCTCCTGTCCTCCATCTCATCTCTTACTTCGATGGTCTGAGTTTCTACTGAAACCAGAGTAGTCTGAGGTCGTATTGAGACAGGAGTTGTTTGGACCTCCACGTGGGCAGTTTGAATCTCAGTTTGGATTTCCACTGAGACCAAGGCAACCCTTCTGAGGGGGGGTTCTCTGGCTTTCAGTTTGCTCAGCTTGGAACCCCAGGTACGGGGGCAAAGTAGGAGGACAGGAGGGAGCTGAAGGTTTCACGCCCAAATCTATACCCTTAGGACATAAGTCTGGCATATTTCGCAGAGAGAAAAAGGCAACACATATGCTACTTCTACCCATTTCCCTTGTTCTTTACAGAACCGGTCTAATTGTAGAACAGGAAAGTTATGACCAACCTAGATAGCATATTCAAAAGCAGAGACATTACTTTGCCAACAAAGGTCCATCTAGTCAAGGCTATGGTTTTTCCTGTGGTCATGTATGGATGTGAGAGTTGGACTGTGAGGAAGGCTGAACGCCGAAGAAGTGATGTTTTTGAACTGTGGTGTTGGAGAAGACTCTTGAGAGTCCCTTGGACTGCAAGGAGATCCAACCAGTCCATTCTGAAGGAGATCAGCCCTGGGATTTCTTTGGAAGGAATGATGCTGAAGCTGAAACTCCAGTACTTTGGCCACCTCATGCGAAAAGTTGACTCATTGGAAAAGCCTCTGATGCTGGGAGGGATTGGGGGCAGGAGGAGAAGGGGACGACAGAGGATGAGATGGCTGGATGGCATCACTGACTTGATGGACGTGAGTCTGGGTGAACTCCGGGAGTTGGTGATGGACAGGGAGGCCTGGCATGCTGTGATTCATGGGGTCGCAAAGAGTCGGACACGACTGAGCGACTGAACTGAACTGAACTGATTATACTTAAGAGACTCTCCAACTGGCCACCGTTCGCCGTCCTCCAATGGATACCATGGCCATGCAGTATCACATAGGAAGACCAGATGCGTCTTCTTTAAGCCCTGGGGATCAAATTTATCCCAGTTTTTCAGGATACAGTTCAAAGGAGCGAGGCTGGAATTGTTAGCTCCCATCTGTAAGAGAGAAAAAAGCGACCAGTGCCATTTTTCTACCAGAGGCATCCCTCCCTGCTCTAGATGGGGGTGTAGACAGACTTTACACCAAAAGTTTTTCCTTCCTGGTCGGACTTAGTCTGTCCCTTACTGACACAGGCGCCGTCCACGTCCTTCCCGGTTCTACCACCGAGATGGGGTGGGAATGTACCAGGGGTAGACCTGATAGCATCCCTACTTGATGTCCAGCTCTTCACCTTTAACCTTGCTTGCCTCTGAAGCCACCCAGGGTGCAATCAGAGTAACCTTCTGGAATGCCTCCCAAGCTAAGACTGCTGGGGAGAATATTTGTCACCTGTGCATGACCCTGAGTATTTCCCGTCCACAATAAGACCGACACAAACATAAACTGAGATGTTCTTTCCAAGCATCACCACACCAGTATAAGAGCCTCCTCTGGTCCACTAAGAACCAGTGTTACCAAAGGAAAAAACCCATTGCAGTCCCAATCTGAGTAACCTTTAACCTCAGAGATGTTCTCGGAGCTAGAGCTCCATCTAGCTTCCTAACTTCTGATTCCTAACGAGGCTAGGCGCTTTCTTGATTACCAATCCAAGTTTGGGACCTAAGCCACAGTACACAGTAACAGTATAGATCACAAGTCCCTTGAAAGTCTATGATCTGATAGATTAGGTTAGTACTTCTAATTCCCAAGGAGTTAAGAAATGGTCAAAGAGACCGAAAAGTTTGACTGAGAAAGGAGATTTCGGTCCACACACTTTGCCCATTTCTGGTCGGTTCCTGAAGGAAACATTGGGTGCCTCTTGGCATTGGTAGGTTGGTATAAACCCCCGACAGGTTTCTGCCATAAGCCGTATGAGATCACTGTGGAACCGCAGAGCAGGGCTCCTTACTTGCTTCACGCAGGGCATGTCATTCATTCACACAAGCACACCGTAGAGTTAGTAAAGCACAGCAGAAAACGTGTTCGCTATGAGAACAAAGAACTAGAGCTCTAAGTATCCTTACCTTGTCCTGAAGGATGCCAGATGAACCCCCAAGATGAAAGGTTGTTGTTGAATCACATGAAGACACCAGGATTCTTGGCCCCTGGAGGAGAAGAATTCAATCCGGGGCCAGAGACAAGGCTTGATCGCTCAGAGCTTTTGTGTAATAAAGTTTTATTAAAGTATAAAGGAGATAGAGAAAGCTTTTGACATAGGCATCAGAAGCGGGCAGAAAGAGTACCCCCTTGCTAGTGTTAGCAATGAAGTTATATACTCTCCAATGAATCCAAAGAATGTCTGGAGGTTGTAAAGACCTCACCAGACCTACTCCCATAATTTACATTTTAAGATAACAGAATTAGCCAGAAGGTTTAATCCAGAGACTGTCCTCGGGCAGGATACATTATTGTTACATAATACTTGTAAAGACTAGGTCTACTCCCATAATTTACATTTTAAGATAACAGAATTAGCCAGAAGGTTTAACCCAGAGACTGTCCTTAATCCAGAGACTGTCCTCAGGCAGGATAAATTATTGTTATATAATCCTAAGGAATGTAGAGAAGGAAAAAAAGCTTGAGCTTTCTTCCTCCTTGAGAATTTCAGACCCCTCTCTCCTTGGGCACCCCTAGACTCCTTATCAACTTGCCTAGGAAATGACTCTCTCAGTCAGCAAAGTAATGTCTCTGCTTTTTAATATGCTGTCTAAGTTGGTCATAGCTTTCCTTCCAAGGAGCAAGTGTCTTTTAATTTCTGCGGTCACCATCTGCAGTGATTTTGGAGCCCAAGAAAATAAAGTCTGTCACTGTTTCCATTGTTTCCCCATCTATTATTCATGACGTGGTGGGACCGAATGCTATGATCTTAGTTTTCTGAATGTTGAGCTTTAAGCCAGCTTTTTCACTCTCTTCTTTCACTTTCATCAAGAGGCTCTTCAGTTCCTCTTCACTTTCTTCCATAAGGGTGGTGTCATCTGCATATCTGAGGTTATTGATATTTCTCCTAGCAATCTTGATTCCAGCTTGTGCTCCATCCAGCCCGGCATTTCACATGATGTACTCTGCATATAAGTTAAATAAGTGGGGTGACTATAATAGAGCCTTGATGTACTACTTTCTCAATTTGGAATCAGTCTGTTGTTCCATGTCTGGTTCTAACTGTTGCTTCTTGACCTGCATGCAGATTTCTCAGGAGGCAGGTAATGTGGTCTGGTATGGTCATGACAACCCTAACCCTTTTATTTTTTTGACCTGGACCTTCAACTCTTAAAATAATCTCCAATGGTAGATAAGAAAACTGAGCCCTGTTTGGCTTTTTAAGGAACTTTAAGTGCTCTTCAAAACCCCAGGACTAGCAAGTGCTTAGGATGAGATTTGAATGCAGAATCTTTTTTTTTCTTCTTTGCTTTTTACTTTTTAAATTATGAAAGTATGATAACACATTTACAAAAAACTTGGAAAATACAGAACAAAGTTACATATAGTTTCACTGTGTATTACAATTATTTTTTTAAGTAGATAAATGAAGATTTTTAATTGGAGTTTCAATGTCAAACTCTCAATAATTAATAGACGGAATAGATGGGATAATAGAAGGATATAGTAGACCTGAAACGCACTATGAACCATTTCAACATAATTAAAATTTATATAATTTTCACAAACCAGCAGGATACAAATTCTATTCAAGTTCCTATAGACTATAAACCAGGAGACACTGGAGCATATCCAAGGATGTAAAGCAAGGATCAAAAATTTCATGGTCTAAAGGTTGAATGTATAATCTTAAACTCTAGAATCTGGGTTCTGAACCCTTATGTGATGAGAACCCATCTTGAATGATTTAGTAGTTAAAGTTTGACTTGATGGGGAGAGGGAAGCACAGAGAGGGCATCCAGTTCCAGAATAAATAGGATCTGGTGACAGATGTTTTTGCAGTGTGCCTAATCTTTTATACAAATGGAGTTCTTGGCTACAGTTGTGGAAAACCTATGGAAACCATGAGGTCTTAGGAGTGAGTGGTGCTGGTATCATTAGGCGCCCTCATAAACTACTTCCTGAAAGGGAGCTGGTTAAAAAGTCCACAGTTCCCTTGGTACAGGGGCCCTACAGCTGGAAAAGGGTGGGAAGAAGATATCTTAAAAGGAGCCACATAGTAAGTAGAAACACAGGGTGGTCCCTTGATCAGAGGATAAAAAAGGGGAATCATCTGATCAGATCTTTGTCCCTGGATGTTGCCTTGAGCAGAAGACAGCTCCTAGTCCCAGCTTACACAGGACCAAAGAAATACGGCCCAACTTGGAGGTCCAGCCCCATTCCTGAAGGAGCCTGTGGTGGGAAAAAAAGAGGCTGTAGAAGGAGATGAGTCATCTACAGAGGACGTCACAAAGTTGCCCAGTGTCCTGATCACATGCACTGCTCCTGCCCAATGTGGGCATGGGTCTGGCCAGCACAGCTCTTTTTAAGCATTTGGGAGTCTGTGACACTGGAGGAAACCAGAAGTATCAGAGTACCCTAGTTAACATTCTGCCCATTTCTCCAACTGCCACAAAGTGATACAAAGATTTTTGCACTGGGTTGAAAGAAGACACAGTGTCTCCTATGCATGCCTTGTGCTCAATAGTCTCTGTGTTCAGATTTTCCCTTTATCACTTTTTAGTTGATTAACCTTGACAAATAGCTTAGCCTCTGTGAGTCTGAATTTTCTCGTCTATCTCATAATGGCCACATCACCAGATCGTTTTGAAGATTAAGGAATAATGCATAAAAAGCATTTAGCACAATGAATAACACATCATATAAGGGACCAATGAGTGGAATTAATGAAATAGTTAGGTATTAGAGAAAAAAATGTTAGTTTATGAGTTGGTACAATATTTTGTATTTCATCAGAGGACAACTGAACTTTTTATTTTTTAATGCCTTGAGAAGCTCTTTGGGTTTAAAAGGTGGAAAAGTGAAGCACCTGGTGTGGATGTGCTGGAATTAGAGCAATTTTAAGATGTTTGCTATGCTACACTGTGGGCTTCCCTGGTGGCTTACACGGCAAAGAATCTGCCTGCAATGTGGGCAACACAGCTTCTATCCCTGGGTTGAAAAGATCCTATGGAGAAGAGAATGGCAACCCACTCCAGTATTCTTGCCTGGAAAATTCCATGGACTGAAGAGCCTGTGGTCCATGGTGTCACAGAGTCGGACGTGACTGAGTGACTGAATACACACACAACTGAGTCACCATGCTATACACCTAAAACTAATGCAACACTGCAAATCAACTATACTTTAGAAAAAAAAAATGAAGTAGAGATGAGTAGGAGAAGTGGAAGAATCCCAGAAGTCTGCAGAGAAAAACAGAGGGATAATGGTTATCCAGCTATACATCCTATGGGAGTATGAGAAGATTTTATTGAAATCTTGAAGTACAAGGACTTTGAAGATCTATAAACAAGTGTTTCTTCATTCGATCTTACCAAAAGGCCAAGAAGCAACAAGTGATACTTATATTACAATTATTATTAGTTTGATTCCAAACTTAGTCATCTTGGTGAATGGTTGGCAAAAATAATGATGAGTCATGAAGGGCTCAGTTATCTTTGTTCTCATTAAGGCACATGTGTTTAGTGAAGGAAGATAAAGGAGGCTGAATAGCAGCTTCCCAAAGATGTCCAAATCCTATCCCCCAGGACCTGTGAATGAGATACACGGTAAAAGGGAACTTGCATGTGAAATTAAGTTAAGGATTTTGAGATGAGGAGGCTATCCCAGATTAATCTCCAACAACTTAAGATAGTTCTTACAAGAAGAAGACAGGCATGTCAAAGTCAGAGTGAGAAGATGTGAGAACAGAAGCAGAAGTCAGAGAGGAGAGAAGATCCTACACTGGTGTCTTTGAGGACAGAGGAAGGGACCATGAGCCAGGGAAAGCAAGCAGGCTCTAAAACCTGGAAGAGGCAAGAGTTCTCCCATAGAACCTTCAGAAGGACTGAAGACTTGTAGATGCCTTGACCTTAGCCCAGTGAAACTGATTTTGGACTTTTGACCTCTGGAACTGGAAGCCAATACATTTTAGTTGTTTGAAGGCACAAAATTTAAAGTAATTTGTTACAGTGTGTGTGTTGGTCGCTCAGTTGTGTCCAACTCTTTGTGACCCCATGGACTGTAGCCCATTAGGCTCCTCTGTCCATGGGATTCTTCAGGCAAGAATACTGGAGTGGGTTGGCATTCCCTTCTCCAGGGGATCTTCCCAACCCAGGGATCAAATCCAGGTCTCCTGTGTTACAGGCAGATTCTTTACCATCTGAGCCACCAGGGAAGCCAAATTTGTTTCAGTACCCATAGGAGACTAATACAGAGTATTTGGGCAACAGTGGAAAAGCAAAGGACAGTGTGGTGTCTGTCCTGTGCCAAGTCCTCTGGGTCGGCCTCTGGGAAAGAGTTGTAGGTAGAAGATGAAGGAGCTGTCCTCATGAAGAGAGTTTGAGGGATGAGGGCAAAAGCAGTCATGCTTAGGGCTCTGGCTGAGAGAGTATGATACAGAGCAGGGCAAGTGAGGGCTAGCACTGCTCTTAGGCTAAGAGGGTGCTACCGGCAGATAGAGAGAAGCCTCCGAGTCCATGATCGCGGGGCTGGGAGTAAGGGCTGGAGGAGACCGTGCCAGGAGGACCAGTAGTGTCACTGATAGGGTACAACTTGTTTGAAGAAATTTTAGACATCCCTGAAGACTCCTAGAAAGACCTGATGGACACTGATGGAAGGATGAGCTCTTTTTTTTTTTTTCTAAATAGTTTCACTTTTATTGATTTTTTTTCTTTTTTTGTGTGTGTGTCATATACTGTTTTATTTTTTAATTTTTTAAAATTTTATTTTATTTTTAAACTTTACAATATTGTATTGGTTCTGCCATATATAGAAATGAATCTGCCACAGGCATACATGTGTTCCCCATCCTGATTCCTCCTCCCTCCTCCCTCCCCATACCATCCCTCTGGGTCGTTCCAGTGCACCAGCCCCAAGCATCCAGTATCGTGCATCGAATCTGGACTGGCGACTCGTTTCATATATGATATTATATCATCATTCTCCCAAATCATCCCACCCTCTCCCTCTCCCACAGAGTCCAAAAGACTGTTCTATACATCAGTGTCTCTTTTGCTGTCTCGTATACAGGGTTATCGTTACCATCTTTCTAAATTTCATAGGAAGGATGAGATCTTAAAGGTGCAGGGAAAGCCAGACAGTTTGAATTATTATCATTTCTGTTACTTCATCTATATGGCCTGGAGAAACTTGGACAACATCAGTTTTAGGACTCCTGATACATATAGTCCAACTAATTTCCAAGATTTATCTGTAGGGTTTCCAGGATAAATGCAAGATTCTTGTAGCAGGCGTTTTACAGGTGGAATGCATTCAGAAACCACAAAAATTAAAGTTCTTTACCACTAGGTGGCCCCATCCCCATGGGCTGGAGAATTTGTTTGCTGCTAGGGCTAAGTCGCTTCAGTCATGTCCGACTCTGTGTGACCCTATGGACAGCAGCCCACCGGGCTCCTCCATCCACAGGATTCTCTAGGCAAGAATACTGGAGTGGGTTGCCATTTCCTTCTCCAAGTCCCAGTCTATGAGACAAAACCAAACAGGAACAGTTCACAGAATACCCAACCTGCTGCACTCTTCAAAAACATCAAAGTCACGGGAGACAAGAAAAGTCTGAAAAGCCTCCACAGACCAGAGGTTGCAGAGGAGACATGAAAACTAAGTGTAACTCAGCATCCTGGGGGGGTCCTGAAACAAAGGAAGGAGTTAGGGAACAACAGGTAAAATCAGAAGATAGGGTGAGCTAAGGGGTAGGTCACAGAAACAGACTGACATTGCCTCCCAAGTTGTGACAAACACCAGTATAACACAAGATGCCCACAGGGAGAGGGGAGGCTGTGTGAGGGGCTCCTCAGGAACTCTCTGTATTGTCTTTGCAGCTTTGTGGTCAATCTACAGTTACTCCAAAATAAAAAGTTTATTTAAAGAAAAATACTCCACCTAGTCCACCAGTTATAATCTAGAGGAGAAGATTGGGGGATGACTATGCCCCCTCACTGCCAGCAGCCTGTCCAGTGGCCTCCCCTAATCCCACCTGCTAGTACTCAACACTGAGGAGTGGAAGTCAGTCCTTACTTAAAAGACCTTTAGAAGCACTACTGCTGGGCCCTGGAGATAAAACATATCCACCTTAATAATAACAATGAATCCCTTATGCAACACCTTGCTCTGTGCCAGGTACTAGTCCAAGGGCACCTGACCTGGATTAATTCATTTAATCCTCAAAATAATACTAAGAAATAGGTACTGTCGATGGCCAACGTATGTGGCCATCGACATGTTTTTATTAACTCAACTCCATATTTGATTCTGGAACTATTCATGGAAAGCAAGACACATGGAAGGGAAATTGCCAGTAAGCTAGTTAAGCGGGGTGTAGTCAGGGGTTGAATCCAACAACTTGGCTCCAGAGTCCATGCTCTTAAACATTACTCTGGAGAATTTGTTTAGTGACCTCTAAAAACACAAGAGCTTGAAACACATCAAAATGATTTGCCTTTTCCATCAAAACATGTTTAATATCATATAAGAAACGAATTGCCAGTCCAGGTTCGATACAGGATACAGGATGCTTGGGGCTGGTGCACTGGGATGACCCAGAGGGATGGTACGGGGAGGGAGGTGGGAGGGGGGTTCAGGATGGGGAGCACGTGTACACCCGTGGCGGATTCATGTTTATGTATGGCAAAACCAATACAATATTGTAAAGTAATTAGCCTCCAATTAAAATAAATAAATTTAAATTTAAAAAAATGATTTGAGTTTTCAGTAACCTGGGCCAGGAAGATCCTCTGGAGAAGGAAATGGAAACTTACTCCAATATTCTTGCCTGGAGAATCCCTTGGACAGAGGAGCCTGGCAGGCTACAGTCCATGGGGTCGCAAAGAGTTGGACACGACTTAAAAGACAGAGCACAAGCACAAACCTGGTTACTATAGACTCTGGCTACTTTTTCTTTTTGTTTACAGAGTTATATAAATACAGGAGCTCCTTTTCTCACTTTCCTTTTTACTTACAAATGTCACCTGTACCACGAATTCGACTTTCTTGTCTATGAGATCAAATAGCTCTGTGTTACCCAGTAGGCTTGGGATGTGGACAAGAAAAGGGGAATGACACTGAAATTCATTTTTTGAAGATTTAACTTTCTCTTTTAGATGGGAGAACAGAATATACAAGGACTTAACTCAGTTTTTCACTATATGTGTTGTTGGCGGTACCATATTCATGAGCCATTCATCTCTGCACCCAACAAATATTTGCTGAGGGTGTGTTCTGAGCAGAATCAATTTCCTAATCATTGCAGTGGGTTATATAACTTTTAAAAGCCCACAGAGCTCCAACAGAAGAAAACCTTAACATTTTATGGAGGAGAATGGAGAGGTAAATTATTAAATATGACATATGGGGAATAAAGTGTAGAATAGAAAGTGTCATCTATCTTCATGTATTTAGTCATCGTGTTCATGCATTTATTTTCACATGCAATGCCTTGCCGCTTCCTTTCTTTGCATTTATAATATTATCATACTAAGAAAATGTGTTTTAGGTCTAACAATGGAAAAAATGAAATATTGAAGCAGTCATTTTAAATTCAACCTTTGCATCTTCAAACATAGAGAGGAATGACAAGTATCTATATAAGATTGGTCTGAAATACATTTGAAAGTCCAGGAAATGGGGGAAATGGGGAAACTTACAATGTCCTCCTAAAGCCCAGATAAAAATATGTGCAAATAAATATTTGTAGCAGGATACTATTTTTAATAGTATCCCTGGTGGCTCAGAGGTTAAAGCATCTGCCTGCAATGTGGGAGAACTGGGTTGATCCCTGGGTTGGGAAGATCCCCTGGAGAAGGAAATGGCAACTCACTCCAGTATTCTTGCCTGGAAAATCCCATAGACAGAGGAGCCTGGTGGGCTATACTCCACGGGGTAGCAAAGAGTCAGATAGGACTGAGCGACTTCACTTCACTATTTTTAATATATTTTTAGTACTTGAAAAATACTGATGTGTGATGTTGGGAAAGATTGAAGGCATGAGGAGAAGGGGATGAGAGAGGATGAGATGGTTTGATAGCATCACTGACTCAATGGACATGAGTTTGGGTAAACCCCGGGAGTTGGTGATAGACAAGAAGGCCTGGTGTGCTGTGATTCATGGGGTCACAAAGAGTCAGACATGACTGAGCGACCGAACTGAACTGAACTGGACTGAACTGTTCTCTGTATAAGTTGATTGTCGTTACAATCTTTGGGCAGAAGGTGTTTTGTTTCCTAAATTTATGCGCTGATATTTGAGATTACAATCTTCTCTTCATTATTTTCTATTACTGTCCATCTATGAGAGGCCGTCTTCTACTTTGTCTCCTTTTATTCCTGATCTCCATTTACTCTCTCCTTTACCATTACACTTATTCTAATGTGTTTCATCTGTGTCCTCAGCTACCCATGCATGTGTGAATGTAGCTTTGCTTTGTGTATATAGTTTAAATGTCCTATGTGAAAGAATTTCTTATTTATTCACCTACACAATTTTGTTCAGAATGGCTCTACCAATAGAGAGAGGGAAGAAAAATCACCAGATAAGTTTGAAGACTCTAAAAGCAGAAAGATTGGATGGGGAATCGGGGAGATGCTGTGTATATGTACAAATTTGCAACTAGAAAATGAATAGGTTCTAGAGATCTAATGCACTGCCCACTGATTGTATTCAAAAATACTAGATCTTAAATATCCTCATCATAAAAAAGAAATGATTGATACTTCCTGATGGTCCAGTGGTTAAGAATCTGCCTTCCAGTGTAGGGGACTCAAGTTCAATCCCTGGTCAAGGAACTGAGATCCCATATGCTGCCAGGCAACTAAGCCCATGTGCTACAACTGGAAAGTCAATGCACTGGAATGAAGATCCCACGTGTCACAACTAAGATGTGATGCAACCAAATTAATTAATTAAAAATTAATATGTTAAAAAAGGAAGTGTTACTATTTTACTTAAAAAACGAAATGATAATCATGTGACATGATAGAGGTGCTGACTACACTATGATGATACACAAAAATGTATCAAGTCAACAAGCATATGCCTTAAGCTTACACAATGTTTTCTGTCCATTATATCGCAATTAAAAATAAATAAATAAAATAAAACAGAAAGGATCAGTGCCGTCTTCCTTTACCAGAGACTGGTAAAAAGTAAGACCCTCAGCTGGGCCCTGCCATTGCATGGTGTAGGAGGGGCAGACAACCTCTACAGGAGGTACATGTAGACAGAGCACCCTGAGACACCAACATAGTTTCACTCCTAGCGTAACACGGGGTACAGCCATTGATTTTCAGTGTACTGGTCAGTAACCCGGAGAGGAAGGGCTTTGATCTCACCAAGTCTTTTGTGTCTCCAGAGAAGAAGAACAGAAGTAGCAAAGAGAGATTATGTGTATCAGATCTAGCCAGGCTTCTAGCCCATTGCTCATATAGTCATGACAAAGAGAGTACAGTGGTGACCTGCATAGACCCACCACCTGATTAAAATGCAGATCTTGGCAGCAGCTGCTAAAATAGACTGACAATAATGACCAAGACCAAATGTTTCACCCTTATTTTTTGACATTACATAAACACCCTAGAATGTTGACATTTACTGCAGGAATGGAGGAGGCCATTCAATGGACTGAGGTTTTCTGTTTTAGATTTTGTAACTGCAGGAGATGGTCTGTGAGCAGGGGTGAAATCATGTGTGATAGAACAAGTAGAAGAAAATTTCCTTGAATTGCATCTGAGCCAACCTTTTAAAGAATAGCACAGGATTATAGCACCTGAAAGAAGAATTATATTTAAACTTAAGAGTAAAGTCATAATCTTAATCCTCAAGCAACTTTTTGAACTTATTAGCCGTAATAGTTTTTTTAATGGATTCTTTTGGATTTTCTTAATACATGATTTTGTCATCTGCTAATAGTTTTACTATTTTTTTCCAATATGGTGACTTTTCTTTCCTTTACCTGACTAACTGCCCTGGCCAGAACCTTCAGATTGTATAGAAGTGGTGAGAGTGAACATTCTTGTGTCATCTTAGTAGGAAAGATATTACTGTTTCACAATTAAGTATGGTGTTACCTGTGTCTTTTTCATAGATGTCCATTTGAGTCCTTCCTTCCTTCAGGTTAAGGAAGTCTACTCCTATTCCTAATATCTTGTGTGTTTTTATCATGAAAAGGTTCTGGATTTTCCTCAAATATCATTTCTGCATCAATTAATACAGTGTATCACGTCGATTGATTTTAGGAGGGAATGTTGAACCACCTTGCATTTTTAAGATAGCTCTCACTAGTCCTGGTATATAATCCTTTTTATATTGCTAGACTTGAGATCTTACTTGTGGTAGGCTATATATAATGGCTTTCCAAAAGATACATGGTGTGCTGCAGTCCATGGGGTCACAAAGAGTCAGACACAACTGAGTGACTGAACTGAACTGAACTGAATTGAAAAGATACACATATCATAATTCCTGGGTGGAATCTGTGACTGTTACCTACATGGCAAAAATTTTGAAAATGTGATTAAATTAAGAGGAGATTATCCTGGACTATCTAGACAGGCCCTATAGGCAATCACAGGTGTCCTTTAAGGTGGTTGCTGTCGTTTAGTTGATAAGCCATGTCCAGCTCTTTAAACTCCATGGACTGTAGCCCACCAGGCTCCTCTCTCCATGGGATTTCCCAGGCAAGAATACTGGAGTGGGGTGCCATTTCCTCCTCCAGGGCATCTTCCTGACTGAGGGATCAAACCTGTGTCTCCTGCTTGGTAGGCAGATTCTTTACCCCGAGCCACCTTCGGAAGTCCCTTTAAAAAGGTGGCAGAAGGAAATTAAAGATAGAATAAGAGAAGGCAATGTGACCATGGAGAAAGAAGTTGGAGTGACAAAGGCCACATTCCTTGGCTTTCAGCACTCCAAAAGAATAAATTTCTGTTGTTTTAAAGCAGCAAATCTGGGTAATTTGTTACAGTAGTAAGAGAAAACCAACATACCAGTATTTTGTTGAAGACTGTTGCGTGACTATTCATGAGGAATACTGATCTCTAGTTTCCTTGTGATATCTTTGTCTGGCTTTGGTATCAGAGTGAAACTGGCTGCATAGAATAAGTTGGGAAATGGTCCCTCCTTTGTTACTTTTTTGAAGCATTTTTGGGGGAACTAGTTTTAATTCTGTTTTTATGTATATCTGCATTCCTAAAGCTTATTTGAAATCCAGAAACTTTATCTGTCTGTTTCATGATGTTGACTGCTCTGGATCAAATTTTCGTGAAAAGATTTGTGTCTATTATTTTGGGACAGTTTTCTTGAATAATATATCTTCAAATACATGTTATGTTCTTGAAGTTTTATTTTAGATGGGAACTTCAACGATATATGTGTTGCCTGACTATTGTCCTTTTTCTTCATTTTTCTCTCATCATTTTAACTCTTCATTTTATTTCATTTTGTGGGCTCACCTTAATTTTTATCTTCTGGGCTTCCCAGGTCGCTCAGTGGTAGAAGAATCTGCCTGCCACTGCAGGAGGCATCAGTTCATTGTCTGTATCATTGGGAAGATCCCATGGAGAAGGAAATGGCAATTCACTCCATCATTCTTGCCTGGAGAATCCCATGGACTGAGAAGACTGGTGGGCTACCATCCATGGGGTAGCAAAGAGTCAGACGACTGAGCAACTGAGCACATATGCATGCTCCTTACATATTTTCAGCAGTACCTATTTTCCCTTGTGCTTCTTCCAACTCACTTTTTTTTTTTTTTTTTTGTCCACACTGTGAGGCGTATGGGATCTTAGTTCCCCAACCAGAGATCGAATCTGCACCCCCTGCAGTGGAAGTGTGGAGTCTTAACCACTGCACCTCCAGGGAAGGTCCACTTCCAACTCACTTTTGTTCTGTGAATGATTTAATATTTTCTCTTATTTTTCCCTGCTTATATTTTATTTCTAGTTCCTCACAAAATCTTTGTTAAACTGCTTGATCTCTGCTCCTTATTAATTCATAGAGGCAACCACTAACTTAGACTTTTCTTATTTATATTATCTGGTGATAATTTAAATTTCTTCCTTGCTGATGTAATTTTAGTGAGTGTCCCTAACTTGTCAGTTGATTTTTTTCCCTGTTTTTTTTCTTCTTCTCCTTCCCCTCCTTCTCCTTCTAATATCTTTAAGTGGATCCTGAACAGATTTCCTTTTTAAAATTTATCAAGCATGTCATTTATGAAACAGGTCGTTTCATCTAGCTATTTGCAGGAATTTGGGAGAGCACAGAAGAACCTACACTTTGTGGAAGGACCTACACTTTGTGGAAGAGCCTAGGCTTTGCGGAAGGACCTAGGCTTTGTGGCAGAATAGCCGGATAGACAACCACAAAGTTTAACTGTTTAGCAAGGGAAAATCTCTCTTCCACTATTATGGAGACAAACTGCTTCATTGAGAACCAAACTAAGTTCCTACAGTTGATGCATTGCTCCCCCAGGTGGCACTAGTGGTAAAGAGCCTGCCTGCCAGTGCAGGAGATGTAAGAGGCACCGGTTCGATCCCTGGATTGGGAAGATACCTTGGAGGGGGAAACGGCAACCCACTCCAGTATTCTTGCCTGGGAAATCCTGTAGACAGAAGAGCTTGGCAATCTACAATCCATGGGGTCGCAAAGAGTTGGGCACAGCTGAGCACACACACAACCTTCCTCCTACTGCTGTAGACGGGGATATAAGGTTTTGTACTTAGTGGGTACACTTCTGCTTCCGCATATGTACTTTTACTCTGGATCTTCCAAGTTATACAGTTGCAGCAGCCCCCCCAACCTGCACTTTTTTGTGGGCATTTTTCTGCTTGACTCTTATTGCTTTTGAAAGCCCTTTCACCTATTTTCTGGTTTGGAGTTTCAACTCTCTTCTAATTTTGCCAAAAGCAACTTCAGTGTTTATATTTCTCTTTTTCCTTACTGCTTTTGGATGATTTCCATAAAGAGAAGGCAGAAATGCCAGCTCTGGAAACAAGAGAGGTCTATCTTAAATTTGAACACTTTTTTATCCCTTTTTTTTTTTTTTTTTTACTCTTGTCTTCTCTTTACATTCTTCTTTTTTTAACTTCTTATTTCATATTGAAGTGTAGCCAATTAACAATGTTGTGATAGTTTCAGGTGGACAGTAAAGGGACTCAGCCCTACATATACACATATCCATTCTCCCCCAAATTCTCCTCTCATCCAGGCTATCGCATAACATTAAACAGAGTTTCCTGTGCTACACAGTAGTCCTTGTTGGATATCCATTTAAAATAAAGCAGTGTGTATGTCGATCTCAAACTCCCTAAATATCCTTTGCTCCCATCTTTCCCCTGTGATAATTGTAGATTTGTTCTCTAAGTCCGTGGGTCTGTTTTGCAAACAAGTTCATTTATTTCACTTCTTTATAGGTTTCACATATAAGGGATTTCATACGATATTTCTCTTTCTCTGTCTGGCCTACTTCACCCTGTATGACAATCTCTAGGTCCATTCACGTTGCTACAAATGGCACTATTTCATTCTTTTTAATGGCTGAGTAATATTATCTTGTATATATGTTACATTCTTCTTTTGTAGTTTATCATTTGTCAGTTCCATCTGAATGAATTACAATTAAATTTTCATCTCTACCCTGATTTCTGTCCTTCTGATTATCTTCTCTTTTGCCTATTGTTAACTTCACATGGGTATTCCTCAGGAACTCGTATTATCATTGTCCTTCTCTATACTTTGATGGGGCTTCCCTGGTGGCTCAGCTGGTAAGGAATCCTCCTGCAATGCGGGAGACCTGAGTTCAATTCCTGGGTTGAGAAGATCCCCTGGAGAAGGGAAAGGCTACCCACTCCAGTATTCTGGCCTGGAGAATTCCATGGACTGTATAGTCCATGGGGTCCCAAAGAGTCAGACACCACTGAGCCACTTTCACTTTCACTTTCTTCCACTTTCATACTTTGATGTTCTTGATCTTGGTCAATGGCATCAGAGTTCTTTCTCTCAAGTAATTTAGCTGAAAATTTTAGAATCATATTTTTTTTTTTTGAAATTGCAAATTTATTTATTTATTTTTTAATTTTATTTTATTTTTAAACTTTACATAATTGTATTAGTTTTGCCAAATATCAAAATGAATCCGCCACAGGTATACATGTGTTCCCCATCCTGAACCCTCCTCCCTCCTCCCTCCCCATTCCATCCCTCTGGGTTGTCCCAGTGCACCAGTCCCAAGCATCCAGTATCGTGCACAAAGGAGGCAAGAATATACAATGGATTAAAGACAATCTCTTGGGGAGGGAGGAGCCAAGATGGCGGAGGAGTAGGATGGGGTGGACACTTTCTCCCCCACAAATTCATCAAAAGAGCATTTACACGTCGAGTAAATTCCACAAAACAACTTCTGAATGCCGGCAGAGGACATCAGGCACCCAGAAAAGCAGCCCAACTCTTCGAAAGGAGGTAGGAAAAAATATAAAAGACAAAAAAAGAGACAAAAGAGGGAGGGACGGAATTCCGTCCCGGGAAGGGAGTCTTAAAAAGAGAGAAGTTTCCAAACACCAGGAAACCCTCTCACTGCCGAATCTGTGCCGAGCTTTGGAAGCACAGAGGGCAACATAAAAGGGAGGGGAAAAAAAATAAACAATTAAAAATCGCGGATTGTGAGCCCTACGGTAACTCCCCCAGCGGAGAAGCAGCGCAGATGCCTGCACACGGCATTAGCAAGCGGGGGCTGGGCAGGGAAGTGCGGCGCGGGCTGTGTCCCTTAGAGTAAGAATCCGGCTGAATGTCCTGAGCGCTATCTGAGCGAAATAATTTGGGCTAGCAAACCAGACTGTGGGATATCTACCACGCGAAAAGCCAGCCCTAACCTAAGACACCGCCAGGCCGGCTCACAGAACAAAGGACTGAACAGAGATAGCCGGCTGCAGACCTTCCCCCTCCGGTGACAGGCAGCCAGAGCCGGAAGGGGGCAATCGCAGCCCCAGAGAGACACTATCTATAAAACTGTAAGCAGGCTTCTTTGCTAACTAAAACTTCTTGGGGGTCTGGACGGTCAACAGCTACCTGAGAAGGTGCGCCAGTTTTACACCCAGATAACCGAGTGGCGGGGAGGCGATAAGTCGCAGCATTGGCGCCCGCCAAACACCTCATCACCTGAGCTGCTCGGATCTGGGAAGAACACAAAACGCAGGCCCAACCGAGTCTGCGCCTCTGAGGACTACCCGAGTGCCTGAACCTGAGCGGCTTGGACCTGGGAGCTCAGCCCAGGGCCGGCCTCTGATTGTTCCCGGCGGAACAACCTAGAGCCCAAGCAGTGTGGGCAGGGAGGCTACACGCGCCGTGAGCGGGGGCAGACCCAGTGTGGCTGAGGCACTGCGAGCGCACACCAGTGTTAATCTGTTTGCAGCATCCCTCCCTCCCTCCCCACAGCACGGCTGAACAAGTGAGCCTAAATTAAAAAAAAAAAAAATAGTGTCCTCAACCATCCCCTTTGTGTCAGGGCGGGAACCAGACACTGAAGAGACCAGCAAACAGAAGAAGATATAACAGAGGGAAACGCCTTGGAAGCTACAGGCCATAGATTAAAACCCTGTGGTTACTACGGATTACATAGGAAGGGGCCTATAGATCTTGAGAAATATAAGTTGGACTAAGGAACTGCCAAAAATGAGCTGAACCCACAATACTCACAACAAAACCAGAGAAAGACCTAGATATATTTTTACTATTTTTATGATCAATCTTTCTTTCTTTTTTTTTTAATTAAAAAAAATTTTTTTAAGTCCTCTATTGTCCTTTAATTTTCACTTTTATAACTATTACTTTGCAAAAAAAAAAAAAAAAGACCCTATTTTTTTTTTCTTCTTCAGCAAACTTCATATATATATTTTATAATTTTTTGAGCATGGTTTTTTTTTTTTTTCTTTTTCTTCTTTTCTTTAACATTGTATTTTTGAAATTCCAAACTCTACTCTAGATTTCTAATTTTTGTTTTTATGTATTTGTTACCAATTTTGTACCTTTAAGAACCCAATCTTCAGGACCCATTTTTCACTAGTGTACGAGATTACTGGCTTGACTGCTCTCTCTCCCTTTGGACTCTCCATTTTCTCCACCAGGTCACCTGTATCTCCTCCCTAACCCCTCTCTACTCTACCCAACTCTGTGAATTTCTGTGTGTTCCAGACGGTGGAGAACACTTAAGGAACTGATTACTGGCTGGATCTGTCTCCCTCCTTTTCATTTCCCCCTTTTATCCTTCTGGCCACCACTGTCTCCTGCCTCCTTCTTCTCTTCCCTGTATAACTCCGTGAACATCTCTGAGTGGTCCAGTTGTGGAGTGCACATAAGGAAGTGACTACTGGCTAGCCCACTCTCTCCACTATTGATTCCACCTCATCTCATTTGGGTCACCTCTAACTCCCTCCTCCCTCTTCTCTTCTCCATGTAACGCTGTGAACCTCTCTGAGTGACCCTCACAGTAGAGAAACTTTTCATCTTTAACGTAGATGTTTTATCAGTGGTGCTGTATAGAAGGAGAAGTTTTGAAACTACTGTAAAATTAAGACCGATAACTGGAAGTAGGAGGCTTAAGTCCAAACCCTGACTCCAGGGAACTCCTGACTCCAAGGAACATTAATTGACAGGAGCTCATCAAACGCCTCCATACCGACACTGAAACCAAGCACCACACAAGGGCCAACAAGTTCCAGGGAAAGACATAACAAGCAAATTCTCCAGCAACAAAGGAACACAGCCCTGAGCTTCAAGATACAGGCTGCCCAAAGTCACCCCAAAACCATAGACATCTCATAACTCATTACTGGACATTTCATTACACTCCAGAGAGAAGAAATACAGCTCCATCCACCAGAACATCGACACAAGCTTCCCTAACCAGGAAACCTTGACAAGCCACCTGTACAAACCCACACACAGCGAGGAAACGCCACAATAAAGAGAACTCCACAAACTGCCAGAATACAGAAAGGACACCCCAAACTCAGCAATTTAAACAAGATGAAGAGACAGAGGAATACCCAGCAGATAAAGGAACAGGATAAATGCCCACCAAACCAAACCAAAGAGGAAGAGATAGGGAATCTACCTGATAAAGAATTCCAAATAATGATAGTGAAATTGATCCAAAATCTTGAAATTAAAATGGAATCACAGATAAATAGCCTGGAGGCAAGGATTGAGAAGATGCAAGAAAGGTTTAACAAGGACTTAGAAGAAATAAAAAAGAGTCAATATATAATGAATAATGCAATAAGTGAAATTAAAAACACTCTGGAGGCAACAAATAGTAGAATAACAGAGGCAGAAGATAGGATTAGTGAATTAGAAGATAGAATGGTAGAAATAAATGAATCAGAGAGGATAAAAGAAAAACGAATTAAAAGAAATGAGGACAATCTCAGAGACCTCCAGGACAATATTAAACGCTACGACATTCGAATCATAGGGATCCCAGAAGAAGAAGACAAAAAGAAAGACCATGAGAAAATACTTGAGGAGATAATAGTTGAAAACTTCCCTAAAATGGGGAAGGAAATAATCACCCCAGTCCAAGAAACCCAGAGAGTCCCAAACAGGATAAACCCAAGGCGAAACACCCCAAGACACATAGTAATCAAATTAACAAAGATCAAACACAAAGAACAAATATTAAAAGCAGCAAGGGAAAAACAACAAATAACACACAAGGGAATTCCCATAAGGATAACAGCTGATCTTTCAATAGAAACTCTTCAAGCCAGGAGGGAATGGCAAGACATACTTAAAATGATGAAAGAAAATAACCTACAGCCCAGATTATTGTACCCAGCAAGGATCTCATTCAAGTATGAAGGAGAAATCAAAAGCTTTTCAGACAAGCAAAAGCTGAGAGAATTCTGCACCACCAAACCAGCTCTCCAACAAATACTAAAGGATATTCTCTAGACAGGAAACACAAAAATTGTGTATAAATTCGAACCCAAAACAATAAAGTAAATGGCAACGGGGTCATACTTATCAGTAATTACCTTAAACGTAAATGGGTTGAATGCCCCAACCAAAAGACAAAGACTGGCTGAATGGATACAAAAAGAAGACCCCTGCATATGTTGTCTACAAGAGACCCACCTCAAAACAGGGGGCACATACAGACTGAAAGTGAAGGGCTGGAAAAAGATTTTCCATGCAAATAGGGACATAAAGAAAGCAGGAGTAGCAATACTCATATCAGATAAAATAGACTTTAAAACAAAGACTGTGAAAAGAGACAAAGATGGTCACTACATAATGATCAAAGGATCAATCCAAGAAGAAGATATAACAATTATAAATATATATGCACCCAACACGGGAGCACCGCAGTATGTAAGACAAATGCTAACAAGTATGAAAGAAGAAATTAACAATAACACAACAATAGTGGGAGACTTTAATACCCCACTCACACCTATGGATAGATCAACTAAACAGAAAATTAACAAGGAAACACAAACTTTAAACGATACAATAGACCAGTTAGACCTAATTGATATCTATAGGACATTTCATCCCAAAACAATGAATTTCACCTTCTTCTCAAGCGCACATGGAACCTTCTCCAGGATAGATCACATCCTGGGCCATAAAGCTAGCCTTGGTAAATTCAAAAACATAGAAATCATTCCAAGCATCTTTTCTGACCACAATGCAGTAAGATTAGATCTCAATTACAGGAGAAAAACTATTAAAAAATCCAACATATGGAGGCTGAACAACACGCTGCTGAATAACCAACAAATCACAGAAGAAATCAAAAAAGAAATCAAAATTTGCGTAGAAACGAATGAAAATGAAAACACAACAACCCAAAACCTGTGGGACACGGTAAAAGCAGTCCTAAGGGGAAAGTTCATAGCAATACAGGCACACCTCAAGAAACAAGAAAAAAGTCAAATAAATAACCTAACTCTACACCTAAAGCAACAAGAAAAGGAAGAAATGAAGAACCCCAGGGTTAGTAGAAGGAAAGAAATCTTAAAAATTAGAGCAGAAATAAATGCAAAAGAAACAAAAGAGACCATAGCAAAAATCAACAAAACCAAAAGCTGGTTCTTTGAAAGGATAAATAAAATTGACAAACCATTAGCCAGACTCATCAAGAAACAAAGGGAGAAAAACCAAATCAATAAAATTAGAAATGAAAATGGAGAGATCACAACAGACAACACAGATACAAAGGATCATAAGAGACTACTATCAACAATTATATGCCAATAAAATGGACAACGAGGAAGAAATGGACAAATTCTTAGAAAAGTACAACTTTCCAAAACTCGATCAGGAAGAAATAGAAAATCTTAACAGACCCATCACAAGCACGGAAATTGAAACTGTAATAAAAAATCTTCCAGCAAACAAAAGCCCAGGCCCAGACGGCTTCACAGCTGAATTCTACCAAAAATTTAGAGAAGAGCTAACACCTATCCTGCTCAAACTCTTCCAGAAAATTGCAGAGGATGGTAAACTTCCAAACTCATTCTATGAGGCCACCATCACCCTAATACCAAAACCTGACAAAGATCCCACAAAAAAGAAAACTACAGGCCAATATCACTGATGAACATAGATGCAAAAATCCTCAACAAAATTCTAGCAATCAGAATCCAACAACACATTAAAAAGATCATACACCATGACCAAGTGGGCTTTATCCCAGGGATGCAAGGATTCTTCAATATCCGCAAATCAATCAATGTAATACACCACATTAACAAATTGAACAATAAAAACCATATGATTATCTCAATAGATGCAGAGAAAGCCTTTGACAAAATTCAACATCCATTTATGATCAAAACTCTCCAGAAAGCAGGAATAGAAGGAACATACCTCAACATAATCAAAGCTATATATGACAAACCCACAGCAAACATTATCCTCAATGGTGAAAAATTGAAAGCATTTCCTCTAAAGTCAGGAACAAGACAAGGGTGCCCACTTTCACCATTACTATTCAACATAGTTTTGGAAGTTTTGGCCACAGCAATCAGAACAGAAAAAGAAATAAAAGGAATACAAATTGGAAAAGAAGAAGTAAAGCTCTCACTGTTTGCAGATGACATGATCCTCTACATAGAAAACCCTAAAGACTCCACCAGAAAATTACTAGAACTAATCAACGACTATAGTAAAGTTGCAGGATATAAAATCAACACCCAGAAATCCCTTGCATTCCTATACACTAATAATGAGAAAACAGAAAGAGAAATTAAGGAAACAATTCCATTCACCATTGCAACGGAAAGAATAAAATACTTAGGAATATATCTACCTAAAGAATCTAAAGACCTATATATAGAAAACTATAAAACACTGGTGAAAGAAATCAAAGAGGACACTAACAGATGGAGAAATATACCATGTTCATGGATTGGAAGAATCAATATAGTGAAAATGAGTATACTACCCAAAGCAATCTATAGATTCAATGCAATCCCTATCAAGCTACCAACAGCATTCTTCACAGAGCTAGAACAAATAATTTCACAATTTGTATGGAAAAACAAAAAACCTCGAATAGCCAAAGCGATCTTGAGAAAGAAGAATGGAACTGGAGGAATCAACCTACCTGACTTCAGGCTCTACTACAAAGCCACAGTTATCAAGACAGTATGGTACTGGCACAAAGACAGAAATATAGATCAATGGAACAAAATAGAAAGCCCAGAGATAAATCCATGCACATATGGACACCTTATCTTTGACAAAGGAAGCAAGAATATACAATGGATTAAAGACAATCTCTTTAACAAGTGGTGCTGGGAACTCTGGTCAACCACTTGTAAAAGAATGAAACTAGAACACTTTCTAACACCATACACAAAAATAAACTCCAAATGGATTAAAGATCTAAACGTAAGACCAGAAACTATAAAACTCCTAGAGGAGAACATAGGCAAAACACTCTCTGACATACATCACAGCAGGATCCTCTATGACCCACCTCCCAGAATATTGGAAATAAAAGCAAAAATAAACAAATGGACCTAATTAACCTTAAAAGCTTCTGCACATCAAAGGAAACTATTAGCAAGGTGAAAAGACAGCCTTCAGAATGGGAGAAGATAATAGCAAATGAAGCAACTGACAAACAACTAATCTCGAGAATATACAAGCAACTCCTACAGCTCAACTCCAGAAAAATAAATGACCCAATCAAAAAATGGGCCAAAGAACTAAATAGACATTTCTCCAAAGAAGACATACAGATGGCTAACAAACACATGAAAAGATGCTCAACATCACTCATTATAAGAGAAATGCAAATCAAAACCACTATGAGGTACCATTTCACACCAGTCAGAATGGCTGCGATCCAAAAGTCTACAAGCAATAAATGCTGGAGAGGGTGTGGAGAAAAGGGAACCCTCTTACACTGTTGGTGGGAATGCAAACTAGTACAGCCACTATGGAGAACAGTGTGGAGATTCCTTAAAAAACTGGAAATAGAACTGCCTTATGATCCAGCAATCCCACTGCTGGGCATACACACTGAGAAAACCAGAAGGGAAAGAGACACGAGTACCCCAATGTTCATCGCAGCACTGTTTATAATAGCCAGGACATGGAAGCAACCTAGATGTCCATCAGCAGATGAATGGATAAGAAAGCTGTGGTACATATACACAATGGAGTATTATTCAGCCATTAAAAAGAATACATTTGAATCAGTTCTAATGAGGTGGATGAAACTGGAGCCTATTATACAGAGTGAAGTAAGCCAGAAAGAAAAACACCAATACAGTATACTAACGCATATATATGGAATTTAGAAAGATGGTAACAATAACCCTGTGTACGAGACAGCAAAAGAGACACTGATGTATAGAACAGTCTTATGGACTCTGTGGGAGAGGGAGAGGGTGGGAAGATTTGGGAGAATGGCATTGAAACGTGTAAAATATCATGTATGAAATGAGTTGCCCGTCCAGGTTCGATGCACGATACTGGATGCTTGGGGCTGGTGCACTGGGACGACCCAGAGGGATGGAATGGGGAGGGAGGAGGGAGGAGGGTTCAGGATGGGGAACACATGTATACCTGTGGCGGATTCATTTTGATATTTTGGCAAATCTAATACAGTTATGTAAAGTTTAAAAATAAAATAAAATTAAAAAAAAAAAAACAAAAAAAAACAATCTCTTTAACAAGTGGTGCTGGGAAATCTGGTCAACCACTTGTAAAAGAATGAAACTAGAACACTTTCTAACACCATACACAAAAATAAACTGAAAATGGATTAAAGATCTCAACGTAAGACCAGAAACTATAAAACTCCTAGAGGAGAACATAGGCAAAACACTCTCTGACATACATCACAGCAGGATCCTTTAGAATCATATTTGTACTTTATTTTGTCCACCCTGTGTTCAAAGTACCTCCAATCTAATCTTCTTTTTACTTCTGCTGATATCACTTTGCTTTGGACCCTACACCTGGATTCTGCAGACTGTTGTTCTTGGCTGTCTTGGGTGCATGTTTAGTCTCTTCTGTCATGTCCAACTCTTTGTGACCCATGAACTGTAGCCTGCCAGGCACCTCTGTCCATGGAATTGTCCAGAAGAATACTGGAGTGGGTTTCCATGCCCTCCTCTAAGGAAAATCTTTCTGACCCAGGGATCAAACCCATGTCTCTTACATCTACCTGCATTGGCAGGTGGGTTCTTTGCCACTAGCACCACCTGGGAAGCCCCTTGGTTGTCTTATCCATTGTCAGTTCAGCTACTTACTGTGCCAGAGTTAACATCCTTAAATACATCCTGTTATGGTATTCCCTTCCTCAAAACTCTCCATGGTTCACCAATATAAATGGAATAATCTCTTTAACCTCCTGTAAATTGACATCTGAACTCTCTACCAACATAAAATTAGTTGTTGTTTCTTAAGACCATTCTTCATTATTATCATAACTGTGTTTATCTTTGTTCCTTTACCTGGTAAGTATACTTCTTCATCTTAATTTGCTAATATTTTGGCTGTTTTCCAAGACATTATGCTTAATAAAGCCCTTTCAAAATATCCATTTGCAAATAATCTCTCCTTTCCCACACTCTTATAAAATTTTTTAACCTATTTGTTACACACATCATTTTATGCTGTGCCTGTATTTGCCTTTTGCATTACTCTGAGCTCCCGAAGTACAGGAGCCATGCCTTCTCAGCTTATATTATTCACATCATATAACATAGGTGATGCATAGTGGACGTTGTTCCTTGATATGAATTTAAACAATGTATGTTAATGGGCTTCCCAGGTGGTGCTAGTGGTAAAGAACCCACCCGCCAATGCAAGAGACATAAGAGATGCAGGTTCAATCCCTGGGTTGGGAAGATCCCCTGGACAAGGGCATGACAATCCACTCCAGTATTCTTGCCTGGAGAATCTCATGGACAGAGGAGCCTGGAGGGCTACAGTCTATAAGGTCACAAAGAGTTAGACACAACTGAAGTTTTGGAGCACAGGGACACATGCACACAAGATATGCTAACAGATATGTGTCTAATGGATGGAGATCTCTCTCTCTCTCTCTCTCTCTCTCTCTCTCTCTCTCTCTCTCCTCACACACACACACGGCTTCCATCAGGCTTGCATTGAGCCAAAGAGCTGCAAAGTCCCTTCCTGAAGGGACAATTGACAACACCAATCCAGGTTTGGTGGTCCGAGGTGATGGCTGGAATTATGTGAAACTGGTAAAAATCTAGGGAGAAAATATTTCAGCTTCAGCCCATCCCAAAGTCTCCTCTGAGAGACTCCCTTACTCCTCCTCCTCCCTTACTCCTCTAGCAGTAGAAAATCTCCATTTCCACAGGGGTGAACCGTGGCTTCTGGGCGGCTGACAGGGAAAGGTTTCTTGTGGCTGAGAAGACAATGGTGGGGGAAGTGGAACAGAGCAGGGGAGCTAAGCCTTTAACTTTCTTTCTACCTTAAAAGTTTGATGAGGTAAACTCACCTTTATGATCACACCAACATTTTGCAGTATTTTCTCTAAACCAAAGTCCAGGTTTTTGTTGCTTATCTTGTTTTGTGAGGAATTCTGCCTTCTTTGGAGGTTCATCAGCTCAAAATGCAGCAATTAATTATTATATGATGTATTTTGTTCTATTACAATTTTTAGATTTTTAATTTCTCTTGAGCTTTCCAAGATTAGTTAATGAGAGGCATAATGTCTATGTATTATGGGCTTTATTCTTTACTTCATTACCTTAATGTCAATTCAATACATTGTTCTTGCTCTTAACTCACCCAGTGTTGATGACTTGGTCAAGTCTCTTAATCTACTTGAAGGAAAGTTGTCTCATGTGTTTAGGTAGATACAAAACTACTTGTTTCAAGTTTTAAGACTCTCTAAAGCTGGTGGAGATCCTGATGCTGGGAAATATTGAGGGTAGGAGGAAAAGGGGGTTACATGGCATCATGGACTCAATGGACATGAGTCTGAGCAAACTCCAGGAGATAGTGAGGGACAGGGAAGCCTGACTTGCTACAGTCCAGTGGTCACAAAGAGTTGGACATGACTGAGTAACTGAACAACAAAAAACCCAGTGGGTCATAAAAAAGCACTGAATTACTTGGAAAAAGTTTGTTCTCTCTGGTCTATTTAATCTTGACTTACTTAGACCCATGATAATAAAATATCTCCTTTAATTGAATATGCAAGTAACTAATGAATAATGCTAATAACTTTAATAATTGCTTATCACTATACCAGAAAGTGGCATCAAAACCAATCTTTATTGTCAAATTTTTGAAGTTAAAATATTTTAGTATCCAAATAGTATTTTCAGAAGGTATTTTGTGTTGCTATATGTGAGCATGTTGGCTTTATAAAATACTAAGATAAAGGTCAAGACTTTAAAGATTTGGGTTTAATAACCATATCTGTATACTTTTGTTTTTTATTTTTTTACACATAATCTCAAAGTCTTGAATATCATAAAATTCTCATGTCATTAACAATAACAATTTTATGGGATACAAAATTAAAAGCAAGTTGACCAAATTCCCTACATTATTCATGGAGTAACATAAATTTAGAGAAATATAGAATTTAATCCCATAGCCAGAGCGTACTTCACTTAAAATCCCTGGGAAAAATATGTGTGAATTATCTGATTTTCAGATATAAGAAAGGGTAATAAATTTAGAGTCTAGTTTGCTTAACTTTTAAATAGAAACCAATTTAATTCAGTGGGTACCTGCTGAGAATATATACAGGCTATCTAAGCAGTATAAAGATGAGAAAGTACTTAGAGCCTGGTTAACATGCTGATACAAAATATTTTAATTCACATGTTACCTAAATCAAATTACAAAGCTACTTATATTTATAAAGTATATGTAAATACACTTATGTATAAAAGCTATATTGTATTATGTCATATCTTACCTCCATCATGGAAGGTAGTTTACTATAGACTTATTTTTATTTGCTACTAGAGACCTGGATTAACACTGAAGAAACTCAAATGATACAAAGATAACTAAGGATTTGACATTTAAAAACTGTTCAGTAGATTGCCTTGAATTCCTAAGAAACAATAATAGCATGCATTCTTTCATAAAGAAATCAAAATTGAGTGAAATGAGAGAAAAAAGTCAGTTGTTTACCTAAGAATAATGTCCTGAAAATCTTAACCCAGGACTTTTCCTTCCACCAGGCTCAGAAAATACTAAAAATCTCATCTCGGGCACTCGGATGTCTTTATCATTCCTTTTCTCTGAATGAAATAAACTTCTATTTTGCCTTAATTTATTACCTAAATCCTAATCTACTGTTATAAGTTCTTTGTAGCAATCTTTTATTAATGAAAATTAAAAATCCTAGCCAGAAGTTGTGCTTAACTAGATGTTTACTGCCTTGCTAAAGATATAAGTCAAGGGAGTATCTATTAGAGGGAGCATTTATTTGGGACCTGTTTCACACGGCCAGGATCTGAGTCATTATAACTGCAATCTAAATCCATTGTGAACCCTTTGGGTTCTAGCACTAAACCGTTTTATGGTGTTTCTCATCGTTTGGACTGCTTCTTTGAAAGTCTACATTGCAACCTGCCACTTTCTTTTGAGTTTTGCTAACCTTAATTCACAGACCTTGTTGGCAGAAAAGTTACTAAGAAGCCTTCCTCAGAGATGATTACAAAATGTGATTACTGTGTATATTTAGCTTCTGGATGGTACAACAGATTTTCTAATATTGTTCAGTTTTCTCAGTGAACAAAACTGTGCAAATCTTATATCTTTTTGTCTGCTTTTGATTTGCTCTTTCAAATACAGGTACTCTTTTGTATGCCTCATACTCTTTGGGGAGGTGGGGGGTAGTTATCTCCTACTAGATTTCAGATAGCCAAAGAATTTTTAATCACAACTTTTATTTTTCTCATAAAAGTTTATGAATTGAAGATGAAAGCCGGTTTAGTAACCTGGAAAAGGATTTTATTTCATTCAATGGGATCTGTTTGATAGCACTCATGAAATGACTTTTTATATTTGAAATGATCCCTTAGGTACTATGATAGAGTGGTTTATAGACTAGAACATTTCATCATATGAAATATATATACTTGTATAAAATATAAATGATTGCATTTTGTGTATGTATATATACGCACACAGAATTTTGAATTGAGTGCATTTATATTGTAAGCTTTTAAAGGACAATAGATGCTAAACAAGTCAGTTTGATTTGTGTAACATTAGGTTGTAGACAGATTAATTATGATTTTAAAGATTCAATCTATAAAAAAAGAATGTATATATATGTATTAATATAACTGAATCACTTTGCTGTTCAGCAGAAATTAATACAACATTGTAAATCAACTATACTTCAATAAAAAAGAAAATAAATAATAAACTTTTAAGACTAGAATTAAAAAAAAGATTCAAGTAATCAACATTTATTGATTTTGTTATGTAGAAGATACTAGAATGAGTAAGAGACAGTTTTTATCTTCAAGGAATTATTGAAGGGCATTGTGTAAGTAGAGTTAACAGAAGGTGGGTGGAGAAATGTGAGTACCAAAGGATAAATAATAGAGCTTAGTATTTAAAGGGGAAAGGAAAGAGAAGTCGTTCAGTCCTTTCCGAGTCTTTGCGACCCTATGGGCTATAGCCTATCAGGTTCCTCCATCCATGGAATTTTCCAGGCAAGAGTATTGGAGGGGGTTGCCATTTCCTTCTCCAGGGGATCTTCCTGTCCCAGGGATTGAACCCAGGTCTCCCACATGGGAGGCAGATGCTTTACCATCTGAACCACCAGGGAAGCACAAAGGGAAAACTACCTCCAGTTAGAGCATCAGAAGACTTACAGGAGGACACAGCCTTTAGGAATGAGCCCTGCAGAGGATGGGAGGGGACAGATGCAGGACAGCACGTGTTCTCATTTCACTGTCATGACTACATTTCTTTTCCCCTGGTCCTCCACCCAGGCTTCTTTCTCTTTACCTACTAAGAGGACACAGGTGAGTGTGAGACCTCTTGTTTCTTTAACACAGTGGAGTATTAATGTGGCCTGAAGATGAGCTGGTTGGAGTAGAAATAAAAATGACCAGAATCTTCAACTTGTAATTCTGTCTCTGTCTTCTCCTTGCTGTTCCTGTTCCTATGATTCATTCTTAGTTCCATGAGCCATGGTTTGTTCACCACTGTAAACCCAGAGCCTGCATGTAGCAGGAATTCAGTAAGTATTTGCTGAGTGACTGAACAAATAGAAAGATGGAGGAAAGGAAGGGAGGAAGCATTGTAATTTCTTCATTTGACTTTGCTAAAGTTTGACTTACCTTTAAAGTTTACTATTTACCATTCTGTAAATGATTTGTAAAATAATTAAAGTGTTGGCAAGTGAAGATGATAACATGATTTCCTTATAGATGAGGGGTGCATAAAGCACAGAGAAAACAGTAAACAATGATCTTCTACTATCATAAAAACACAAAGACCTATATCCTAGTGGAGTCGACAGATTGATCTTATCGAATGAATAAAATATTTTTCTGTTGATTCCAAAGGGAGAAAAAATAAGGAAAGAATAAGGAGAGAAGATGTTGAGTATAAAATACACTCAAAACAGATTAAAAACGTAAATGTAAGGCCAGAAACTACAAAACTCTTAGAGAAAAACAGAGGCAGTACACTCTTTGACATAAATCACAGCAAGATCCTCTTTGATCCACCTCCTAGAGTAACAGAAATAAAAACAAAAATAAGCAAATGGGACCTAATAAAATTTAAAAGTTTTTGCACAACAAAGGAAACAATAAACATGATTAAAAGACTATCTTCAGAATAAGAGAAAATAATTGCAAACAAAACAACTGACAAAGGATTAGTCTCCAAAACTTATAAGCAGCTCATACAGTTCAATATCAGAAAAACAGTCTCCCCTCAAAGTGGGAAGAAGATGTAAATGGCTATTTCTGCAATGAAGACATACAGATGGCCAATAAACACATGAAAAGATGCTCAGCATTACTAATTATTCCCTGCTGTCACTTCAGTCGTGTCCAACTCTGTGTGACCCCAGAGACGGCAGCCCACCAGACTACCCTGTCCCTGGGATTCTCCAGGCAAGAACACTGGAGTGGGTTGCCATTTCCTTCTCCAATGCATGAAAGTGAAAAGTGAAAGGGAAGTCGCTCAGTCGTGTCTGACTTTTCGCGACCCCATGGATCGCAGCCTACCAGGCTCCTCTGTCCATGGGATTTGCCAGGCAAGAGTACTGGAGTGGGGTGCCATCGCCTTCTCCAAATAATTAGAGAAATGCAAATCAAAACTACAATGATGTATCACTTCACACCAGTCACAATGGCCGTGATCAAAAAGTCTACAAACAATAAATGCTAGAGAGGATGTGAAGAAAAGGAAACCCTTCTACACTGTTGATGGGAATGTAAACTGATGTAGCCACAATGGAAAACAGTATGGAGATTCTTTAAAAAACTAGAAATAAATCTACCATATGACCCAGAAATCCCACTACTGCACATATACCTTGAGAAAACAATTCTAAAAGACACACGTACCCTAGTGTTTATGGCAACACTATTTACAATAGCCAGGACATGGATGCAACCTAGGTGTCCATCTACAGATGAATAGACAAAGAAGATGTGGTACATATATGCAATGGACTATTACTCAACACAAAAAAGAACAAATTTGAGTTAGTTCTAGTGAGGTGGATGAACTTAGAGCCTGTTGTATAGAGCGAAGTAAGTCAGAAAGAGAAAAGCAAATATTGTATATTAATGCATACATATGGAATCTGAAAAAACAGTATTGATGAAACTGTTTTCAGGGAAGGAATGGAGACGCAGATATAGAGAACAGACTTGTGGACTCAGTGGGGAAAAGAGAGCGGGACGAATGGAGAGAGGAGCATCGACATCTATACACGATCATGTGTGAAATAGATAGCTGCTGGGAAGTTGCTACATTTAACAGGCAGCCCAGGCCAGTGCTCTGTGACAACCTAGAAGGGTTGGATGGGCGAAGAGAGGCTCAAGAGGGAGGGTATATGTGTATCGCTATGACTGATTTGCGTTGTTGTATAGCAGAAACCAACACAAAATTTTAAAGCCATTTTCCTCCAATTAAAACACAAATTAAAAAATTAGAGTTTGCTAAGTTCCATGGATATTTGAAATTAAATGATAATACTTGAACTCAGGTCATTGTCTATTAAAGATGACAAGAGTGTGTGTAACACACATTAACAACCGAAATGTGTTCCTTAGTCTTCTCAGTGTGTCAACATTTACAGACAGACCCCCTCAAAATCCTCCCCTTTTAAACATTTTCCAGTTAAAAATGACTTTGGCTTTTTATACTTCAGCTCCATAGAACATATTTCTCTCTCCTTAGAATGTTTCTATAAGAATATTTTTAATGTATACTACTAAAACTCAACGTAATTTTTCACCCCTTTCACCTTATTTATTGGAATTCCTTTTCATATATAATAGTGTGTATAGTTATGTTGGTGAATCTACTAAACAGAGTATATTTAATGAAGCTTTGCTTCTACTCCTGTTTCCTCTGCTCTAATCTCTTTTTCCTTCTCCAAGATATTGTATTTAAATCTTTAAAAATAGTTTATGTGCTGGTTTTTAAAACAGCACATACATATGTGTTTATAATACACATTATAAGTGTATATAACATGTTTACAATACATATTATAATAATACATAATGTCTTATCTCCATTCTTAGATAAGTTATAGCTTATACACAATTTTCTCTACTTTTTCATTTAATGTTATACTCTAGTGATAATTCTATAGTAAATATAGCACATTAAACAAATGATTAGAGGAAAAGCCAAGTTACATTTCAAAGAAAATTGAAATTACTTGTAGACTTTTGAAAAATATGGCAGCTAATGTTACTGTATACAAAGCAGTTGTTTATTAAATAACCAAATAATTTGTTTGGTAATCAGAAAGTAATGTTTTAAGCATTAATATCCTAACATAGTTTGTTTCATACATGTGTATGCATTCATACATACACACATTTGCTTTGGTGAGCTTTTGTTACATTTTATAAAATTGGTAAGAATTCTGCCTTGATGTGTAATGCATTAGTTGTAATTTTTCCTGATATATTTTTCACATTACTGTTATCACGCAGAATGTCTGATTTCCAGAAAGGGATTACTGATACATGTATTTTATTTCTTTATCTTAATTCACTAGTATGTTATGATCTTACTATCAAACAGTAGATGGCACTCTAAGAATGCACTTGTGTGTGTGTGCTAAGTCACCTTAATCAAGTCCAACTCTGCCACCCTATGGACCATACATAGCCTGCCAGGCTCCTCTGTCCATGGGATTCTCCAGACAAGAATATTGGATGGAGTGGGTTGCCATTCCCTTCTCCAGGGGCTCTTCCCCAGCTAGGGATCAAACCTGGTCTGCTGCATTGCCAGGTGGGTTCTTTAGCACTGGCACCAATCCGGGAACCCCGTAAGTATGTACTCATTAGAAACCAAATCAATTTATTCTAATTTACAATTTATATTGTAATATTTGAGGTTGTTTACCTAATGTTCAAAAAGGAATGGACTGTTGCCTGAGGTCTAGAAATAAAATATTTAGAAAAATATTTTACTAAAAATTTATTTGAAATGCTATCAGTTGTAACTACTAAGGGCTTTTGTGTAGATAAAACTATTCTTTATTTTGTGTAGATTAAGCTATTCCTGATTTTGTATAGGTAAAACTGTTCCTTATTTTGTGTAGATAAAGTTGACATAGGGACCTTTGTTGGCACAATAATGTCTCTGCTTTTCAATACACTGTCTAGCTTCGTCACTGCTTTCCTGCCAAGAAGCAACTGTCTACTGCTTTCACACCTGCAGTCACCATCCACAGTGATTTTGAAGCCCAAGAAGAGGAAATATGTCACTATCTCTACCTTTTCCCCTTCTATTTACCATGCAGTAATGGGACTGGACGCCATGATCTTAGTTGTTTTTTTTTTAATGTTTAGTCTTAAGCTGGCTCTTTAACTCTCCTCCTTCACCCTCATCAAGAGGCTCTTTAGTTCCTCTTTGTTTTCTGCCATTAGAGTGGCATCATCTGTATGGTCAAGGCTATGGTCTTCCCAGCGGTCATGTACGGTTGTGAGAGCTGAACCGTAAAGAAGGCAGAGTGCCAGAGCATTGATGCTGAAAGTCCTGAAAGTCTCTTGGACAGCAAGGAGATCAAACCAGTCCATCTTAAGGGAGATCAACCCCGAATATTCACTGGAAAGACTGATGCTGAAGCTGAAGCTCCAGTATTGGCCATCTGATGAAAACAGCCAACTCATTGGGAAAGTCCCTGATGCTGGGAAGGATAGAGGGCAGGAGGAGAAGAGGGTGTCAGAGGATGAGATGGCTGGACGGTATCACTGATGCAATGGACATAAACTTGGGCAAATTCTGGGAGATGGTGAAGGACAGGGAGCCCTGCGCACTGCAGTCCGTGAGGTCACAAACAGTCGGACAGGTCTAGGCAACTGAACAACAACAAGTTGATATAGATACGATTATACTCACTTCCTTATCCACACTCACTTCCTCACTGATGTCATCTAGGTTTACAGTTTTAAATACAAGAAAAATGTCCACATTTTACATGGAGTTCAAAAGATTCCATTGTGTAAAAAAAAATCACGTCATCAGTTTAAGGCTAACTGAAGCAACCGAGTGGGTGGCACTAGTGGTAATTAATCCCCTGCAATGCAGGAGACGCAAGAGGTGCGAGTTTGGTCCCTACATTGGGAGGACATGGCAACCCACTCCAGTATTCTTGCCTGAAAAATTCCATGAACAAAGGAGACTGGCAGGTTGCAGGTGGTGGGGTTGCAAAGAGTCGAACATGACTGAACCTGCCGGGGGCAAGTAGGTAACTGAGTAGTGGTTGTTAATCAAGTGATAATTAAATTCCCCAAAATCATGGAATCTGTTGTTGTGGGTCATCCAAATTTCGTGACTATCTCTTTGGTGACAATGTTCAAATTAACATCTACATCCTGAACCTCCTCTCTGAATTCTATATTCAGCTGTTTTTCTGGAAATTCTACTTTGATGTCAAATAAAAATCTCAAATGTGCCCAATTTTTTCCCCCATCTCCAAATCTCCTCCACCATAGTCTGATTTATCTGTTGATGGCAGCTCCATAACCTTTCAGTTGATCAGACTAAAACATTGAAAGTATTCTTGTCAATTCCAATCTGTCAGGAAGTCCCGTTGACTCCTCTAACTTCAACATACACCCAGAAACTGACCTTCTCTCACCGATTTCTGCTGTTACTGAATTGGTTTGATCCATTATCATCTGTCGCAAGAATTACTACAATAGCCTTCCAACCCGTCTCTCAGCCTCCACTCTCGTTGCATTATTTTTTAAAAACTCTTGCATGTTCTGTGCAAAAGCATTTGAAGACACAATTGCCAAATTGCTTTCTATTTATTTATTTGGCTGTGCTGGGTCTTAGTTGCCTCATGTGGGATCTTTAGTTGTGGCATGTGGGATCTATTTTCCTGATCAGGGATCAAACTCAGGCCTCCTACATTGGGAGCATGGAGTCTTAGCCACTGGACCACCAGGGAAGTCCCTTTGACTACTTCACAACTTATTTTCAGCACAGCAGCTAGTGTGGTCCTGTTTATGTGACTTTTATGCTCAAAACCCTGCAAAGTTTCCACATTTCACTCACAGTAAAATGCAAATCCGTACGTTGAACTACAAGGTCAAGTGCAAACTGGCCGCTATTCACATCTTTGTGTTCATCTCTTACTACTCTTTCTCTCCCTTGCTTCACTCCAGCCAAGCTGACCCCCTTTTTTTCCTCAAGCACCGCAGATCCACCCCGACCTTAGAGCCTTTGCACTAGTTACTCCCTTTGCCTGAAAGTCTCTCCCCTCTGTGTTTACATGGCTTGCTTTCTTTGCTTTTCAAGTTGATAAGTATATGGAGGGTCCTCTTTACAATGCTGGACCTTATCCCTTGCCCCAGCATCCCATGTCTCTTACCTTAGTCTCTATTTTTCTCCAAAGAACATAGCACTTTTGATACAGTATTTATTATATTATTTCCTAGGCTAATATATAAACTTTGTATGGGCAGAGGTTATTGTCTTTGGGGATCGCTTTTCTGTCAGTGCCTAGAACAGTGCTTGACATATTGTAGGTAATCAATAAGTATGTGTTAAATGACAAATGACCAAGTGAATGCATGATAAGGAGGATAAGGCACCATAATCTTTGCAATATTTAGGGTCTTGGCTTCCCAGGTGGCTCAGTGGTAAAGAATCTGCTGCCAATGCAGGAGACACTGGTTACACGAGTTTTATCATGGATGGGGAAGATCCTATGGAGGAAGATATGGCAACCCACACCAGTATTCTTGCCTGGGAAATCCCATAGACAGAGGAGCCTGCCAGGCTACAGTCCAGGGGACTGACAAAAGAGTTGGACATGACTGAGCAACTAAACAACAAACAAGTATCACTTGTTTTTCACTTGGAAAGTATCACTTGTTTCGAAGGCAACCTTCCGCTAGAATAGGCTTTTTTCTGGGCTTCTCTGGTGGCTCAGCTGGTAAAGAATCCTCCTGCAATGTGGGAGACATGGATTTGATCCCTGGGTTGGAAGGATTTCCTGGAGAAGGGAAAGGCTACCCACTCCAGTATTCTGGCCTGGAGAATTCCATGGATTGTGTAGTCCATGGGGTCGCAAAGAGTCAGACAAGACTGAGCAACTTTCTCTTCATTTTTGAATCTGAGTGAAGCAATAGTGGACTCACTAAAATGAAATTCCAAAATACTAGACAACTGGCCTAGTGAAAAATGTAATTCACACAATTTAAGGTGTATTGCTGCTGCTAAGTCGCTTCAGTCGTGTCCGACTCTGTGCGACCCCATAGACGGCAGCCCACCAGGCTCCCCCGTCCCTGGGATTCTCCAGGCAAGAACACTGGAGTGGGTTGCCATTTCCTTCTCCAATGCATGAACGTGAAAAGTGAAAGTGAAGTCGCTCAGTCGTGTCCGACCCTCAGCGACCCCATGGACTGCAGCCTACCAGGCTCCTCTGCCCATGGGATTTTCCAGGCAAGAGTACTGGAGTGGGGTGCCGTAGGTGCTAATATCTAAGGAATATTTACTATCTTAAAAATCTAGATGTCCTAGTAAGGAAGAAAATTGACATTAATTGGACTGCTAACATATATACATATAATATATAACATAATATATATGACATAATAGGCTTTTCACATATACATTGTCATTTATTCTTTGTATCTCGGCGAGGGAGGTATGGGCATAATTCTGCTGACTTGGAGGTTTTGGCTGAGGTCTAGAGTGAGTGGGAAAGAATAAAATTACTTGACAAACATCACATATGGTAGCTAGTAGCAGAGCTGGGATTCAAACCCAATTTTGATTCCTAAGCTCACTATCTTTTCATCACATTCACTACCATAGCTCCCTTAATTTTTTAAGGGGAAATATATTCACACTGTATTATCCCAGGGCTTCCCAGGTGGCACTAGTGGTAAAGAATCTGCCTGCCAATGCAGGAGATCTAAGAGATGCAGCTTCAGTCCCTGGGTCGGGAAGATTTCCTGTAGAAGGAAATGGCAACCAATTCCAGTATTCTTGCCTGAAGAATCCCGTGGACAGAGGAGCCTGGTGGGCTATTGTCCATGGGGTTGCAAAAAGCTGGACACAAATGCAGCTACTGAGCACACACGAGTGTATTATAACAAGACATGGCATAAATCAAATAGTATAAAAATCAGGTATGTTAAAAATCAAATAGTATAATGATTCTTGACAATTTATATCTCAGAGATGCCTCAGCTTCTGAACTCACCTCTAATTCCAACCTGGTCCAGAGGAGCTTGATTTTTTGTTGTTGTTGTTCACTCAGTCATGTCCAACTGTTTGTGACTCTGTGGACAAGCATGCCAGGCTTCCCTGTCCTTCACAATCTCCCAGAGTTTGCTCACACTCATGTCCACTGAGTCACTGATGCCATCCAAACATCTTATCCTCTGTTGTCCCCCTTCTCCTCCTGCCTTCAATCTTTCCTGGCATCAAGATCTTTTCTAATGAGTTGGCTCTTCGCATCAGGTGGCCAAAATATTGGAGTTTCAGCTTCAGCATCAGTCCTTCCAATGAATATTTGGGATTGATTTCCTTTAGGATTGACTGGTTGGGTCTCCTTGATGTCCAAGGGACTTTTAAGAGTCTTCTCCAATACCACAGTTCAAAAGCATCAGTTCTTTGGTGCTCAGCCTTCTTTATGGTCCAACACTCACATCCATACATAACTACTGGAAAGACTATCATTTTGACTAGATGGACCTTTGTCAGCAAAGTAATGTCTCTGGTTTTCAATATGTTGTCTAGGTTTGGCACAGCTTTTCTTCCAAGGAGCAAGTGTCTTTTAATTTTATGGCTGCAGTCACCATCTGCAGTGATTTTGGAGCCCAAGAAAATAAAATCTGTCACTGTTTCCATTGTTTCTCCTTCTATTTGCCGTGAAATGATAGTACTGGATGCTGAGATCCTAGTTTTTTGAATGTTGAGTTTAAAACCAGCTTTTTCACTCTGCTCTTTCACCTTCATCAGGAGACTCTTCAGTTCCTCTTCAATTTCTATCATAAGGGTGGTGTCATCTGCATATCTGAGGTTATTGATATTTCTCCCGGCAATCTTGACTCCAGCTGTGCTTCATCCAGCCTGGCATTTTACTTCATGTAATCTGCATATAAGTTAAATAAGCAGGGTGACAATATACAACCTTGATGTACTTCTTTCCCAATTTTGAACCAGTCCATTGGTTCATGTCCTGTTCTAACTGTTGCTTCTTGATCTGCATATAGGTTTCACAGGAGGCAGGTCAGGTGGTCTGGTATTCCCATCTTTTTAAGAATTTTCCAGTTTGTTTTTGTTGTGATCCACACAGTCAAAGGCTTTGGCATAGTCAATAAAGCATAAGTAGATGTTTTTCTGGAACTCTTTTGCTTTTTCTATAATCCAATAGATGTTGACAATTTGATCTCTGGTTCCTCTGCCTTTTCTAAATCCAGTTTGTACATCTGAAGGTTCTTGTTTCACATACTGTTGAAGCCTGGTTTGAAGGATTCTGAGCATTACCTTGCTAGCATTTGAAGTAAGTGCAATTGCCCGGTAGTTTGAACATCCTTTGGCATTGCCTTTCTTTGGGACTGGAACGAAAACTGACCTTTTCCAGGCCTGTGGCCACTGCTGAGTTTTCTAAATTTGCTGACATATTGAGTACAGCACTTTCACAGTATCATCTTTTAGGATATGAAATAGCTCAACTGGAATTCCATCACCTCCACTAACTTTGTTCGTAGTGACGCTTCCTAAGGTCCACTTGACTTCACACTCCAGGATATCTGGCTTTAGCTGACTGATCACATCATTGTGGTTATCCGGGTCATTACGATCTTTTTTGTATATGACTTTCTGCGACCTCATGGACTGTAGCCTGCCTGGTTCCTCTGCCCATGGGATTCTCCAGGCAAGAAAACTGGAGTGGGTTGCCACTCTTTTCTCTAGGAGATCTTCCTGACATAGGGATCGAACCCAGGTGTCTTGCATTGCAGGTGGACTCTTTACTGTCTGAGTCACTGGGGAAGCCCAACTTGATTTTAATTTAATTTAGATATATATTAAAAAAGTACATAGATGTGTATACACACATATATATATATACATAAATATGTATCCTAGATTTGAACAAATGGAGGTAGAATACTTCAAATCATGTTGATCATTGAATACTTCAGTCTTTTCCTAAAAAATGAAGCAGTCCACACAGTAAAATTATCCTGACAAGGATACAGCTGCCCTGGTTACTCTGACCATTCTAACAAGCAATCTAGATTTGTTTTGATTCCCATAAAACATTAACCTAGCTCTTGACCTAAATTTGGGTGGGAAAATAATAATAGGACAAAATACTTTTGTCTGAAGTAGATTCTCCTTCCGGTCCCAGACTCTGGATGATAATGAGTCAAAGGGCAAAGCACAGACAAAGTGCGTGCAAAGATCACAAGCTGTTTAGAAGTACAGCGAGGTCCCCCAACACTCCCAGCTGTTCCCCACACCTGGGTCTCTGGAGACTGCTGACGGTCAGGCAGAACCCACGTTCTCCCCATTTCACAGCAATACCACCAGGAAAAGTGTTCTTCCCCTGACACGTACGCTAAAGTTGGAGTCACAGAGAGTTCTCTCCTCTCTCATGCCCCGGTGTTAGTAGAGTGACTTTTAGGCCTGAGGATGTTTCACGTCACTTTTATTTTGGGATCCCATGTCTGGAGACAGCTGGTGAGTGTTAATGACCGGGCCACAGCACTCAGGTCTGCACGTCCACTCTCCTCATTTCAGAACAAGGGAAACATCCTGAGATGTGGTTCTCACAACACAAAGGAGACACAAAAGCCTCAGATGGTCCTCAGTGGGAGAGAAGCTATTTTTCAACTTGGCTTGGGACCAAGCGCTGAAAAACGTGAGACCATTGTTACATATTATTCCTTTTGGCCAAAAAAATAGAAATTATACAAACATGTAAGAAAATCATATTATATTTTTCCCACATTCTTTCTTTTCCCCAGATATATTGTTTAAATGTGAACAGTCGTACAAATATCCCATGGGAGTGACACTTTCCACAAGGACAGCTTCCTTGCTTGTAAGAGACTCAGTTCAATTCTCTGGTGGATGAGGGGCCTATTCAGGGCTTTATTTTAACCATAGACGTCCTTACGTGCCATTAGGTGGGGGAAGGGAAGGGAAGAATGATAAATGCCAAATCTCTATAAGCTGATTAAAAATCGTCCTCCATGATATTGAATTTAGTTGTCTTCATGTTATGCTTGACTGCACCAATACAAAGCCTGGTGACATAAGATAAAAGATAAAGAGGACTCAGACATGCTGTAATTCAGTTCAGATAAAAAAACCCACACATCTAGATCCATATTCTAGGAATTAATCTATTTGCTGAAAAGTCAAAGATGAATTACATTCAGTCCTTGCCATGAGCTTTACCATCCAAGTGGAAAGAATGAAAGGAAGCTCAGTCATGTCTGACTCTGCGACCCCATGGACTATAGCCCACCAGGCTCCTCTGTCCGTAGAATTTCACAGGCAAGAATACTGGAGTGGGTTGCCATTTCCTCCTCCAGCACATACATGGAAAGAATGGGCTAGAATTTAAACATGGTATCTCACAAACCACAAGAAAGGATCATACCTAGAGCAGATAGATATGATTCATTACCTTACAATTCCTTTTGACACAATGATAGTACCCTTGTGGCTGCTGTCCATCACAGGGATGAAAATAATTAACTGTTTCAGCTAATGAACTCACTAGATGAATGAACCGTCCAAGGTACATTGAAAATGAGAAGTTGGGCTTCCCTGGTGGCTCAGTGGTAAGGAATCCACCTGCAGTGTAGGAGACACAGGTTTGATCCCTGACCCAGGAAGGTCCCACATGCCTCGGAGGAAATGAACACGTGGGCCACACTACTGAGCCAGTGCCCTAGAGCCCAGGAGCTAGAACTATGAAGCCCACATACTGCAACTACTGAAGCTGCATACCTAGATCCTGTGCTCCACAAGAGAAGCCACAGCAATGAGAGGCTCTCACACTGCTACTAGAGAGTAGCCCTCACTTGTAGCAACTAGAGAAAAGCCTGCACAGCAATGAAGACCCAGCACAGTAATAAATAAGTAAAATCATATATGTATAAATGAGAAGCAAGCTATGTAGTTTCAGGAGATAATTTATGTTGTTGCGTGACTCTACTATATTCTTATAAAATTCAAATTATGCTCCCTTCTAAACAGAAAAAGATTTGGTATAGGGATAAAATTGAAAAGGTTTAGGGAGATAGTCCAGTTTTTTTTCTTAATAACCTTAGTTGTTATTGTTTTAATCATTATACTATCAGAGCTTTGTAGGGCTACAATCCTCTTATCTCTAAGAATAAGGAGGAACTGATTTCTTTTATGCTATGAAGACTTACTTTACATAAAATCTTGATAGCTCCTGTTTGAGCTACAGACTTCAACCTACAGCAAAGCCTAAAAACACAGCAATTTCTTGAATGTGACTTTACACCAGGCTTTAATTGTTTGTCCATACATAATCTTATTTCCTCTTTGTAAAAACTCTCCAAAGAAGCTAATATTGCTTGTCCTATTCGAAGAAATTGTTTGAGATTAACTAATTTGCCCAAAATTACTAATCAACTAAGTGGTGGCATCAGGATTCAGAGCCAATGTGTCATAAATAGTGAAACTTAATTGTGAATATGACATAATAAAGAAATTATGCTCAGATTTTTTTAAAAATTCATTACAAATACAATTTGTCATTAAATAGCTCTTTTGCTATATATGTAATTGCTCTTTGAGAATATCTGTGCATTTTCCAGAGTAGTTTTGAACTTCACAGAGCTTTAATTCAGCAGGAAAGAGCAGTTTTATCCTTGTAACAAATTAAGGTCAAATACTTTTCTCAAACAAATGATTTAGGGAAGAAGACTGCAAATTTAAGAAAAAGCTGTGTGTGTGTTTTCTAATCTTTACTAGGAAATCAACCAATGCTTTCCTGTTGACATAATTTCTGCCTTGTTAAAAATACCATATATCTAGAATACATATGCTTTATAGAACAGATAAGGAAAGGGAGTAATTTAATCACAACTAAGCGACTAAGCACGTTTGAATGGGAAACAGGAAACTAGGCTTAAAAATAGAGTAGAGTATGTGATTCAATTGGCCTCAAAGCCTAAAACATGCTTTCTCTTTTGTGGTCTTAATAGCTTTCCTCATTCTTTTTTCAGTGCATAAATTGCTTTTTGCTCTGTGAAGAAAGTATTTGTTTGGTAAAAGTATAGGTGAGGATTAAATTTTAATACAACAGTGAAACCCCACAGAGCACAAAATCCATAAAAAATGCACAATTCTTAGAAAGACAGAGAATATAAAAACAAATCAGCTTCATGTCTGTCCTACATCACTATTTTTTCTGCTTTCAGTACCCACTCGGGCTAGAATGAGGGTGGCTGGAAACCAGCTCAGTCTCTGAACACTGACTGGTTCTGGAGATCAATTTAGTTGTACCAATGGCTCAGATGGTAAAGAACCTGCCTGTAATGCAGGAGACCCAGTTCCAATCCCTGGGTAGGGAAGATCCCCAGGAGAAGGAAATGCCTACCCACTCCAGTATTCTTGCCTTGGAAATTCCATGGGCAGAGGAGCCTGTCAGGCTACAGTCCATGGGGTCACAAAAAGTCAGACACCACTGAGGGACTACCACTTTCTTTCTTTCTTTTTAGTTTATTATCTCATTTCACTGCTTCCGTAACATCTGAAGAAAACAACTTCCTTTGAAGTCTTATAGCGATGAGCATCTGCATGATAATGGTAACATTGACTTTTAATATAATTAGGTGTTTTACCTTTAAAAGAGATTGAGTTGTAATATTTAAGCTGAGAAGAAGGTTCTTTCCTTTGGTAGTAAAGCTGGGAAGATGTGAAGCTGCAGCTGCCGCAGGCCAGAACCCCAGCCATGTGTAAGGAGCTGGTTCACACTGGGGGAAAGGAACATGACACAGAAAGATACAAGAATGAGAGGGAGGGAGAGACATATACACATTCTTGGTGGCACTGGATTCTTGTTTCCAGTCCCTGACAGACGAATCTACTTTGACTTTCGGTTTCCTGACACCTGGCTTTTCAGCTTTAATTCTGCAAGTGGCACCAATAGCTTTCCAGTAAATATCATTTGCTTTATTATTGCTACTGCTGTTTTTATTGTAACTCTTGTGTAAGCTAGCTCAGGTTGTGTGTCTGTCACCTGCAACCGGAGGTCCTGATACACAGAGGAACATTTTCATCTCATGGGCTGAGGTATGATCTGAACTCCAGAGGTTCTGTGACCAAGAAGCAAAGGATCACATAGGCTGTTGCCCCAGCCAATGAAATTGTCTTCAGGGGCTGAACATCAAAAGGCCTAGAAGAGTCCATGGTAAAATCATGCTGAATAAGGTCCATGATAATAGGGCTGGCTAATTAAGAGGTAAATCTATACATTGTGGTTTTCCTGGGAAGTCCAAGTTTATACGAGTTGTCTTGGTCTCCTGTCTGGTTTAGCATTAGTCTCAGAGATTTGATTTTCTAAATTAAGCATTGTTATCGATAGTTCCATTAAAATTGTCCAACATTGGTTTGTTAGAGTGCAGCCATTTTTCATTTCTAGCTTCTGCAGTACCTGCCTCATCAGGTAGTATGTGAGATGTGTGTGATGAAGATGCTTTGTAACATGTGATGAGGATGAAAGGCCTCCAGCAACAGCCTGTCTCTCTTCCCCTAATCTACCCACATGCAGTGTGACTCACATGTCTCATGAAATGGCAGAATGCAGCGTGATTAAAGTTGCATCTAAAACAGCAAACTATTGCCATTCTCCAGGGTGGTTGAGAAATATGCAAACTTACTGCCCTCACCAACCACTTAAAGGATTTACCAGTTATGTCCTGGGCCATGCCATTGTGTAAGAGGCAGGAAGCTGCCAGGCCACAGGTTAGGGTACCAGGGTTAGAGTGAACTGGAGGGAATCGTAGGTTGTGTGTGTGTGTGTGTGCATGCTCAGTTGTGTTCAACTCCTTGCAACCCCGTGGATGGTAGCCCACCAGACTCCTCTGTCCATGGGATTTCCCAGGCAAAAATATTAAAGTTGGTTGCCATTTCTTTTTCCAGAGGATCTTCCTCACCCAGGGATAGGACCTGTGTCTCCTGCATTGGCAGGCAGATTCTTTACCATTGAGCAGCCTCAGGGAAGCCCACCTGTTATGTTATAGATGTTTAATAAATACTTGTGGACCAAATAAGGACCTTCTATGGGTCAGTTAGATAGATGTTTGATATCTTTCAAGGACCACTGCACTCTTCAGCAATTTCAAAGCTTTCTGGTGCTTTCATTAACTTGTACAATGACAACATTGAAGTCATTAATACCTGCAAGCTTAGAGATTTCATTACCTAAATCCTAAATATAACTGCAGTAGTTTCTTTTGCTGGTACAGATTATTTTGCAATGGTTACTGGCAAGTTTAAAGAATAACACAATAGCAATTGGCCTAACTCCAGGTTAAATTCAGGAATCCTTTTCTGTATGGGGTTACCATTTCAGGATCTTTTTGGGTGGTATTTTGTCCATAAGTAGGGCTGTATTTCAATTTATTAGATTTGCCTCGAAGAGTTCAATAAAAATCTAACCTTTTAATAAGTCTTCAAAACACAATGCTAATTTTTTGAACTTTCTTCTATCAATCCTCTCCTTTTAGTGACCTGCAAATAAAAAATTACACACTGAAAAGATCTCTAGAATCCTTTCAGAAATTCAGGAAGTCCTTTTATCATGCTAATAATTTCCTAATTTAATAGTTTTATGGGTTGAGTTATTTCTATATCTTTTATGTCATTAAGCAAGGAATCAGGATAAAATTTCTAAATAAGTAAAAGAATTATATAAAGGTTCACTGTTCTTCTTAATTCCAGCTTCTCTCTCTCTCTGTGTTATAACCTTAGACTTTTAATGTATAAGTCACTCCCTAATTCTTTAGAAATCCATGGCAAGCTAAGTTGAGGAGTGTGTTGGGCAATTTTCAATGAATTTAGTCAAAGGAAATAACTCACGCTGATAATTAGCTAATAATTATCCTAAACTCATTGCTTATCCTAAAATCATTGACTAACTCAACTGATAATTGCTCATAACTTTATTTTTCTTTGTTTAAATATTGCATGTTTGACCCAAGTGTATCAAAATATGTTGCTGGTAGAGAGAATCCTACCCATTTTAGCACCCAAACTTGCTTTTACTCTTCCCTTTCAATGTGAGAAGCAATGATAATCAAGACAGAGGCTTAATTACGTATTTCAATTTATCATCTTATTCAAAAAGAGCTATGGTCCAGGCAGGATATCACTGGTTCATGGTTCTCTCCTGTATCCTGTACTTAAACCCTCTTCACAAAACCTAAACTTTCCATTGATGGTTCTTGCATGTGAAGGATAAAGAGGGAATATTTTCAAGTTAAGATAGTGTAGTGATGTGGAAGCCTAAAACTGCACTCCCCTAATACTCACATGCAAGTAGGCAAAAATAATAATGATAAGCAAAGCTAAGGATTCACCAGAAGAAACCAACTACAGGACAAGATTGGGGCAAACATTTCCACCTTTCAAACATTTTATTTTCTAATAACAGAAGCCAAAGAATCTAAGGTGGCCAGGCTTCTTTCTGAGCAGCCTTATCCAAGAAGCAAAAGGGGAACAAACAAGATCCTGAGAAAAACCTCTTAGATTCTTCAACTTGGAAAGAGGTTGACTAAGGGGCTGAGAAGACAGTGCAAGGCGAGAACCCATGCACAGGTCAAGCGAAGTCTCTCGAGAGTAGTGACCTTGAATGCCATCAGAAGACCTCAGCATAAGCTCCATGTCACTGAGTTGAGACAGAGGAAATGAGTCACAGCCCAAAGGGATCACCTCCTGTGTGGACAGAACAGTCTCTGCTATAGAATAATTAAGGAGGAGGATCTTAGAATATTAAACTGAATCCTTTCATTCAGTTCTTTCATTCAGTCTTAACTGGGTTTTCCCACTTCCTTTCTCCACACACCAAGACTATGGCCAGTGTATAGACTATTGAGCACTTTGAGTGTAAAATATAAGGAGGTGGAGGGAATAGCCTGGAATAACTAGGAAGAATATTTTTCTATCCCTTTCTAGAAAAATTTCAAATTTATGAAAATGTCTTTCTAGTGCAGAAAGTTCTGGGATTGGCTTACAAGTTAGTTTCACGTGGACAAACAACCAAAGGGAGAATTTTGATATTAGCTTTTTAAGTTTGGATGTTAATTCTCCAAGTAACCCATAGTTATTTTTTTTTCTAACCCCAAAGTGTATTAACACGCTTTCCCACAGACATTTTGACTTTTCTGACGTTTCCTTTTAATCAAATTGTCATTAACATCTGTTTCAGGCAACAAGACTTTCCCACGGTAGCAAAACTATGATGATTTTTTCATATGGAGAATGTAATGGAAATGCGTGAATTGAGGAAAACAAACCAACAACTTGAAAAATCATGGGATGAAGGAAAAATTTTGATTGAAATATAAGTTGAATATAAATTTTATTCTGTGGGGAAGATTATGAGAAGGATACATTACTCACAGGTTTTTTTTTTTTGGCCTAAAATCTTGTAGAGGACCGACCAGTAGTAGCAGCATTTTGGTTTTCTTGGGACAAGCCTCAATTAACTCCTCTCTTACTGCCCTTCCTGGGGACTTCCCCAAGATGAAAGGAGCCTTTCAAACTTAATCTCTGTTGTCATTAGTGGGTCTTTATTGTCATGAGCTATGAGGCAAGTCAAAAATTTTTTCATTAATAGTACAAGGTAAACCAATGTGTCAAAAACTGTTGGATAAGGAAATTCCTTGGTGGTCCAGGGGTTAGGATTCCATGCTTTTAAGCTGGGGTTTGATCCTTGGGCTGGGAAGAGATCTTGCAGGACTTGCAGCACAGCCAAAAACAAAAACAAAACCATTGAATGATAACTAGTGGGGCACTTGTCTTTGTTATTATAGCCATTCAATGGCTAAAACTGTCTCTAACTCTCATCCCCACTGGCATAAACTTTTTACCCATTTACCCATTCCCATCACCAAGAAAAGTACTGAAAGAGCACAGGTACCCCAGAACTAACTTTGTTCATATATTCTTTTTAGAACAGGTTCTTGATTACTTTCTATGAACAACAGTATTCTTAAGCTCATCAAAATTTACTACAAGGCTCCTGGCTTGTTTTAAACACCATACTTGAGTATTGCATCCAAAACAAGTTTGCTTCAAAAAAGGCAAAGGAAGAATTGTTTAGCAAAAGCATTCTACATAAGTGCCCTGAGAGGTTGACTAACATTCTAGAAAATTCTTTATAGAATTAAAATTAAACAGATTAGAATCTTAGAGCTGGAAAAAATATCCAAGATATCTAGTTTCTCTCTCTCTCTCTCTCTCTCTAGTATACTCTTGTTTGATATGTAATTTTTCCTAATAATCTTTCTTCATTTGTCTGTTCTACAGGTATTTATTGGTGGTGGTTTAGTCACTAGGTGGTGTCTGACTCATAGTGAAGTAGCCCGCCAGGCGCCTCTGTCCATGGGATTTCCCAGGCAAGAACACTGGAGTGGGTTGTCATTTCCTTCCCCAGGGAATCTTCCTGACCCAGGGGTTGGACCTGTGTCTCCTGCATTGCAGGTGGATTCTTTCCCCGTGAGTCACCAGGGAAGCCACAGGTATTGATTAATCTTTGTCAATCTCTGCTAGGTACTGGGTATAGAGGGCTGAGCAAAATGCATAGTCTCTGATCTCATGGAGTTTCAATTCTCCTGAGAAAGACAAAACCAAATTATTATGCAAATAACTCTATAATCCCAATTTGACAAGTTTTGGTTGCTCAAGTTGTATAGGATTTATTATATTTATAGGTAGCTATTCTATTTATATAGTACTATGAGAAAGTTCTTTTAAATATATTTCTATATCCTGTAACTCAGGCCATCATTTTTACATGCTTTGAGGAACCTTCATAACATCATGTTTGCACCATCTTCTTCAGTCTTTGCCAGGGTTTTAAATCAGGAGGGTATTTCTTAGTTGAGTTCATGTCCTACCCTTATTGATCAAGCACTCAGAATCCAGATCCAAATAGAAAACTTGGTCTGAAAGAATACAGGCTCTCCAGTGTTCATTGCAGCACTGTTTACAATAGGCAAGGCATGGAAGCAATCTAAATGTCCACTGACAGAGGAACAGATCAAGAAGATGTGGTACATATAGACAATGGAATATTATCCAGCCATTAAAAAGAATGAAATAATTCCATTTGTATCAACAGGGATGGGCCTAGAGATTGTCATACTGAGTAAAGATACATCAGACAGAGAAGGAAAAATGTCATATGACTTCCCTTAAACTGGGAATCTAAAAAGAAATGATACAAATGAAATTATTTACAAAACAAACTCACAGACTTAGAGAACATACTTAAGGTTGCCTGGGGGAAGGATGGGGAGAAGGGATAGTTAGGGAGTTTGGGATTGACATGTACATGATCTTATATTAAGAACAGATATGGGCTTCCTTGGTGGCTCATTGGTAAATGTGGGAGACTTGGGTTTGGTCCCTGGTTCAAGAAGGTCCCACATGCTGCTAAGAAACTAAGCCCATGCACCACAACTGTTGAGCTTCTACTCTAGAGCCCAGGAACCACAACTACTGAGCCCTGTACCCCAGCTACTGAAGCCTACTCGCCCTAGAGCCTGTGCTCTGAAATAAGAGAAACCACCTCAATGAGAAACCCATGACCCGCAACTAGAGAGTAGTTCCTGCTCAACACAACTAGAGAAAAGTCTGTACAGCAACAAAGATCCAGCACAGCCACAAATAAATAATAAATTTAAAAAAAAATGGATAATCAACAAGGTCCTACTGTATAGCCCAGGGAACTCTGCTCACTATGATGCTGCAGCCTGGAGGGAAGGGGAGTTTCAGGGAGAATGGAGACATGTATATGTACGGCTGAGTCACTCTGCAGGGCACCTGAAACTACCACCACACTGTTAATCGGCTATTGTTGTTGTTCAATCGCTAGGTCCTATCCGACTCTGCAACCCCATGGACTGCGGCATGCCAGACTTCTCTGTCCTCCACTCTATCCCGGAGTTTATTCATGTTCATGTCCATTGAGTCAGTGATGCTATCTAACCATCTCATCTGGCTGTATATAATCGGCTATCCCCCAATACAAAATAAAAAGTTAAAGAATCCAGCTCCCTGGGAATTCTCCCAACTTCTGCTAGTACATGTTGGCTGGATGCTACAGCTCTGTCAGAGTGGAGTCTCTTTTCTTCCTTATCAGGTCCAACACATTCCAGCTGGGTTATTGTTGTCTTTGTGGCCAGTGGGGAAAGTGGGGGTAGATCCTGACTATGATTTAGACTATTTCACAGGAGAACTTCTGCAGAAGTAAAGGGGGAAGTTCAGTCCCTTAATGGGAAGGAGTAGGCTATTCTGGGCTCACAAGGCAGGGGAATCTAGAGATTCAAGAATTTCAGATGACCTCATCCATATGTCAGCATCTCATTCTTTGTCACATAAAGCCTGATCTTGGCCAAACAGGCTGAGAAGAATCTTGAGTTCTTCTCCTCTTAATCAGTGCTGGACCTGGTCATCTGCTTTCATTGCCCACTAGCTATAGAACATTATAATCTTTCATATGTTATTGATACAAAAGATGCCTTCGGGTTACAAACTCAAGTTTTCATTGCCAATTAATAACTTTCTGCCTTTGATCTCTTCCAATTTGTCAATCAAGCTTAGCACTCAATTGTTCCGTCATTATAGTTATGCTTACTTCTATTTCTCAAATGCAAGAAACATCACATATGCATGTGAAATTTCTTTCACCAGAATCCCATTTCAGGCCACCATCAGCGAAAGTTTTAGCCGTAGCCCAGTAAACTTCTGCAGGGACTGTGTTTCAGCTTCTGTCAGTGCTAGAGTCCTCATTACCAGTTGGGTGGCACATAATCTAATCCCCAAATCCCATTTTAGTGTCTGCTTTCTTAGACTCTGGTACTGATAGTTGCACTATTGGGTTTCCCAGGTGGCGCTAGAGGTAAAGAATCTGCCTGCCAATGCAGGAGGCATAAGAGACATGGGTTCAATGCCTGGGCCAGGAAGAGTTCCTGGAGGAGGGCGTGGCAATCCACTTCAGTATTCTTGACTGGAGAATCCCATGGACAGAGGAGCCTCGTGGGCTACAGTCCATGGGGTCACAAAGATTTGGACACGACTGAAGCAACTTAACACACACATTGCAATATTAGTCCCCTCGGAAGCAGACTTCTAGACAGAAATGAGAGAGAGAGGAGTTTATTAAGGTGTGCTCTTAGGATGGTGACTTCAGCCATGAAATTAAAAGACTCTTGCTCCTTGGAAGGAAAGCTATGATCAGCCTAGACAGCATATTAAAAATCAGAGACATTACTTTGCCAACAAAGGCCCATCTAGTCAAAGCTATGGTTTTCCCAGTATTCATGTATGGATATAAGAGTTGGACTATAAAGAAAGCTGAGCACTGAAGAATTTATGCTTTTGGACTGTGGTGTTGGAGAAGACTCTTGAAAGTCCCTTGGACTGCAGGGAGATCCAACCAGTCCACCTTAAAGGAAATCAGTCCTGAATATTCATTGGAAGGACTGATGCTGAAGCTGAAACTCCAGTACTTTGGCCACCTGATGCGAAGAACTGACTCACTAGACAAGACCCTGATGCTGGGAAAGATTGAAGGCAGGAGGAGAAGGGGATGACAGAGGATGAGATGGTTGAATGGCATCACTGACTCGATGGATGTGAGTTTGAGTAAACTCCAGGAGTTGGTGATGGACAGGGAAGCCTCACATGCTGCAGGCCATGGGGTCGCAAAGAGTTGGACACGACTAAGTGACAGAACTGAACTGAATTTAGGATGTACTTCTATGAAACAGAAGAGGAAGAAGGGAGACAGGACTGAACAAAGATATACTGGCCTTGACATATTCTCAACAAAGGCCTCAGCTCATCCTGAGGGAAGTTCTGAAACTGGGATATTCTTTAGTGTTGTTCAAACTTGGGACAAGGTGGCTAGACTTTTATACTCCTAAGTCAACCCATCAGTGAATACAAATCACCCTAGAAGGCACCATGACCTTCGGTGAGATGGTAGAAACACTCACCAGAGAGCTGAGGCTGTCTGCTGGGCATTCCTCCAGCAGCTTGGGAAATAAATCTTTCATTTATGAAAGACCCCATATGCCATGTGGCAAAAAAAAGAAAAGCAAAACAATTAAACAAAAAGAATTCCATGATGACCAAAGAAAGTTCATAGCAGTTCTGAATGCAGATCTTCAGTCCTCTTCTATATAAGAAGGAAATAAATTTAAAAATAAATAAATAATAAAAGTTTATTTGGCAATAATAGTTGACTAGGGAATTTACTGGAGAAAGCAATGGCACCCCACTGCAGTACTCTTGCCTGGAAAATCCCATGGACAGAGGAGCCTGGTAGGCTGCAGTCCATGGGGTCGCTAAGAGTTGGACATGAAAGTGACTTCACTTTCACTTTTCGCTTTCATGCATTGGAGAAGGACATGGCAACCCACTCCACTGTTCTTGCCTGGAAAATCCCAGGGACGGGGGAGCCTGGTGGGAGGCCGTCTATGGGGTCACACAGAGTCGGACACAACTGAAGCAACTTAGAGCAGCAGCAGCAGGGAATTTATGGTTCTCCTAAAAGTCAGTGTTTCAAAGGATGGAGTTTTAAAGAATCACTAATTGAAATGAATATAGCTGTGTTTAAAGTTTTTCCAAACTCTAGTTATTAGACAGTAGTGTTCCATACTTTACATATATATTGGCATACTATTTAAAATGTAAAAATTATTTGCATCTCATCCTTGTTTTTGTATCCATTGCTAAACTCCATTCAAGTGGTAGAAAGAACTTTTTATATGTACTTTCCTGAAGATTGGGCTGATACAACAAATAAGCCAATTAAATGCTTAATAAGATTTGTAAATCTACAGCAGAAACAAATAATCTTGAAAACAAAGCTAAAATTTGCAACAGCAAGGCTCTATTGAAAATAAAAAAAGGATAAGTGAATTCCGGCTTCTCTGAGCCAGTATAACTTGAAGCACATTCAAATGATACAAGATGTGACCTGTGTGCTCAGTCATTCAATTATGTCTGACTCTTTGAACCTCATGGACTATAGCCTGCCACACTCCTCTAACCATGGGATTTTCCAGGTAAGAACACTGGAGTGGGTTATCTTGATTCAGTTCAGTTCTGTTCAGTCGCTCAGTCATGTCTGACTCTTTGCAAACCCATGGACTGCAGCACGCCAGGCCTCCCTGTCCATCACCAACTCCCGGAGCTTACTCAAACTTATGTCCATTGAGTCACTGATGCCACCCAACCATCTCATCTTCTGTCATCCCCTTCTCCTCCCGCCTTCAATCTTTCCCAACATCAGAGTCTTTTCAAATGAGTTAGTTCTTAGCATCATGTGGCCAAAGTATTGGAGTTTCAGCTTCAACATCAGTCCTTCCAATGAATATTCAGGACTGATTTCCTTTAGGATGAACTGGTTGGATCTCCTTGCAGTCCAAGGGACTTTCAAGAGTCTTCTCCAACACCACAGTTCAAAAGCATCAGTTCTTCAGTGCTCATTCTTCTTTATGGTCCAACTTTCACATCCATACATGACTATTGGAAAAACCATAACTTTGACTAGACAGACCTTTGTTGGCAAAGTAATGTCTCTGATTTTCAATATGCTGTCTAGATTTGTCATAGATTTTCTTTCAAGGAGCAAGTGTCTTTTAATTTTATGGTTGCAGTCACCATCTGCAGTGATTTTGGAGTGAAAAAAAAAAAGAAGTCTGCCACTGTTTCCACTGTTTCCCCATCTATTTGCCATGAAGTGACGAGACCAGATGCCATGATCTTAATTTTCTGAATGTTGAGTTTTAAGCCAGCTTTTTCACTCTCCTCTTTCACTTTCATCAAGAGGCTCTTTAGTTCTTCGCTTTCTGCCATTCGGGTGGTGTCATCTGTGTATCTGAGGTTATTGATATTTCTCCCGGCAATCTTGATTCCAGCTTTTGCTTCATCCAGCCCGGCATTTCACATGATGTATTCTGCACATAAGTTAAATAAGCAGGGTGACAATATACAGCCGTGACGTACTCCTTTCCCGATTTGTTGGAACCAGTCTGTTGTTCCATGTCCAGTTATAACTGTTGCTTCCTGACCTGCATAGAGATTTCTCAAGAGGCAGGTCAGGTGGTCTGGTATTCCCATCTCTTTCAGAATTTCCCACAGTTTATTGTGATCCACACAGTCAAAGGCTTTGGCATAGTCAATAAAGCAGAAGTAGATGTTTTTCTGGAACTCTCTTGCTTTTTCGATGATCCAACAGATGTTGGGTTATCTTGATACCAAAGTATAAATTAAACTACCCCCAGGAAAGATATAGGAACTTAATAAGATGAAAGAAGGAAATAAAGATGATGCATTATTGATGAGAGCTTAGAAAAGTTGATTTTCAAGAAAAAGTTCTTTCCTACCTGTTGTTTGTGTAGGAGAACTGAAATTCTAGATGGGTTTAGAAGTATCAGAGAACATATAATCACCATATTCTGGACTCCTGAAAGTGACATAAGAGACCACAAACTTCACAGAGCAGTTTCATGTGTAACTTTACTGTACCTTAGGGATAGATCAGCAGTGACTGAGGGGGATGACTAGGCTGATGGGCTTGGGGTGGCCTTAGAAAGCCACTTGTAGCTGAAGCAGTAAACATTACACTTTTGTGCAATACCCTTTCTCTTTCTCTGTCTCCCTGCTTGCATGTGAAAGAAACGTTTCCCAGTCCTCTTGCAGTTAGATGGGACCATGTTCTTAATTTGGCCAATAATGTGTAATTAGAAGTGATGTGCCAAGTTAGAAGCTGAGTTAGTGAAAAATCCCAAGTTGATTCTCTAGTTCCTCTCTTACCTATCACAGTGACAGAGAATCATGTTGTCTAGATAATATGGCTGCTGCTGCTGCTGCTGCTGCTAAGTCGCTTCAGTCGTGTCCGACTCTGTGTGACCCCATAGACGACAGCCCACCAGGCTCCCCCATCCCTGGGACTCTCCAGGCAAGAACACTGGAGTGGGTTGCCATGTCCTTCTCCAATGCATGAAAGTGAAAAGTGAAAGTGAAGTCGCTCAGTCATGTCCGACTCTTAGCGACCCCATGGACTGCAGCCTACCAGGCTCCTCCGTCCATGGGATTTTCCAGGCAAGAGTACTGGAGTGGGATGCCATTGCCTTCTCCGAGATAATATGGCTACAACATAGTTAGTGAAATCTTCAGCATGGTCCCTGAGAGACCATGGAGCCAAGTCCTCCAGAAAACCTCACCAGGCATAAAGCATTAGTTAGAAACAAACTTTTGCATGCTCAGTCACTGATATTTGGGATTAGTTTTCTTTCTTCCTCTCCTTCTTTCTTCTGTATCCTATCAATAGGTAAATAGATGAAAATTCTCTAAGTCCCAAATGGAGAGAATTCAGAGGGCCTTAACAGACTCAAGGTTAGAATGTAGAGGATTAGTGTATGTGGATTTGGGCAGTAATTCCTGTCTTCATGACGTCAACAAAAAGCCTACATGTGCTATGCATAAGTGCTAAGTTACTTCAGTCATGTCCAACTCTGTGCAACCCTATTATCTGTATTCCACTGGTCTCTTCTGCCCATGGGGTTCTCCAGGCAAGAATACTGGAGTGGGTTGCCATGCCCTCCTCCAGGGGATCTTCCCGACCCACAGATCAAACCCACGTCTCCTATGTTTCCTGCATTGGCAGGCAGGTTCTTTTACTCCTAGCACTACCTGGGATATGTCATATAACAAAGCCCACAGACCCTATTCTTGTTGCAGAATAATGTGTAAGTATCATGTAAGTAATAATTACATAAGTAATATGTATGTAATATATAAAGTGTTCTCTGGAAATATAAGTTTGCACTAAAGGAAAGTAAGAAGAAAAAAGGTCAGAGGGAAAATTTTGAGCAACTGATTTTAAATACTGAATGGTTCACTTTAAAAATCATATATAATGGCATTACTTTAAATGCAGAATTAATTTTTTCCTGTCATCCACAAAAAGTGAGAGTTCATAATGTACATTGAGTAGACCAAGCAGAATCAAAGATAGTACCAAAAATAAATAAAAGGCAGAGTTGGCTTTGTAGAAAACTGGGCCCGTGAAGAATACTTTAGAAACCTGAGAATGAGTGAGGCACAATAATTAAAAAGAAGAGACAGCATTACTTTTATTTCCAGATCATGAAATGACTTTTTTAATATTTATTTTTAATTGGAAGATAATTACTTTACAATGTTCTATTGATTTCTGTCACACAATAACATGAATCAGCCATAAGTATAAATAGGGAGTGTCCCTATTATAACTATAATTGAACTTCCTATTGAACCTCCTATTGAACCCTCCCTATTGAACCTCCCTCCCACCCTCCAACCCATCCCTCTCCTCTAGATTTTCACAGAGCCCTGGGTTGAGCTCCTAGTTTATACAACAATTTCCTGCTAGCTATTTTACGAATGCTAATGTATATGTCTCAATGTTACTCATCCCACGCTCTCCTTCCCTCGCTGGGTCCATACATGTGTTCTTCATGTCTGCGTCTCTATTCCTGCCCTGCAAATATGTTCCTCGGAACCATTTTCCTAGATTCCATATATGGAATCTAAGCATATATGATTCCATTGTATATGCATCAATATATGATATTTGTTTTTCTCTTTCTCACTTAGTTCACTCTCTATAACAGGCTCTATGTTCATCCACCTCACTAGAACTGACTCATTCATTCCTTTTTATGGCTGAGTAATATTTCATTTTATATATGTACCACAGCTTCTCTATCCATTTAGGTTGATGGATATCTAGGTTTCTTCCATGTCCTGGCGATTGCACATAGTGCCACAGTGCACACTGAGGTACATGTTTTCTTTTAAATTATGGCTTTCTCAGGGTATATGCCCAGAGGTGGGATTCTTGGGTCAGATGGCAGTTTTGTTTTTAGTTTTCTAAGGAATAAGATGACTAACTTTAAAAAGTCCGATGATTCAGCAGCAAAACTATTAGAACAACGATAATCTCAGTAACTTATCTAATTTCAATACAAATAAACATTGATTCAATACAAATGAAGCCACCAATTTCCCAAATTTAAAAAGCAGAAGTTATAAAATACAATGTTAAGACATTCTATTCACACCAGTATATCAATTATGTATTTGTGTTGCATTTTGCTGCTAATTACAGAATTTGGTAAGATGTATAGCATTTAAATGATAACTAAAATAATTTTTCTATATAAAAGAATCACAAGCTATAATACACAACTTGAAGAAATTCCGTTTACAATAGTGTATCGGTTTATGAAATGCACTTTGCTGCTTGGGATGGGGACTGAAACATAAAAGCTGTGTAAACAAAATGGAAGTCCTTTTGCTTTTCACTAAAAAAAGTCTAGAGATAGATAGTCCAGGGCTAGTATGGCTCTAAAATTTCAGACTTCTTATCTCTTTCTGTTTTGTCATCCTTGGAAAATGGCTTTCTATCATTAAGTTGGCCCCATGTTTATAATGACTGCTGGAACTCCAGCCATCATGTCCATAGTCCCAACAGCAGGAAGGTGAAAGTTAAATTGTACACTTATCCTAGTTGTCTGTCCTCATCTTAATAAACCTTTCTAGGAGTGTCATCTGAAAACATTCACTCATGTCCCATTGGCCAGAAATTAGCCACAGGCTAGCTATAAGGAAGAAAGTGAAAGTGAAAGTCACTCAGTCGTGTTCAACTCTTTGTGACCCCATGGACTATACAGTCCATGAAATTCTCCAGGCCAGAATACTGGAATGGATAGCCTTTCCCTTCTCCAGGGGATCTTCCCAACCCAGGGATAGAACCCAGGTCTACCCCATTGCAGGCAGATTCTTTACCAGCTGAGCCACAAGGAAAGTCCATAAGGGAGATGGGGGAATGTAATCTTTGTGAAATTTTTTTCAAGAGATGGGAATACCAGATCACCCTACCTGCCTCATAAGAACCCTGTATGCAAATCAAGAAACAACAGTTAGACTTGGACATGAAACAACAGACTGATTCCAAATCAGGAAAGGAGTATGCCAAGGCTATATATCGTCACCCTCCTGATTTCACTTCTATGCAGAGTACATCACGTGAAATAACAGGCTGGATGAAGTACAAGCTGGAATCAAGATTGCCTGGAGAAATATCAATAACTTCAGATATGCAGATGACACCACACTTACGGCAGAAAGTGAAGAAGAACTAAAGAGCCTCTTGATGAAGGTGAAAAAAGAGTGAAAAAAGATGGCTTTAAACTCAACATTCAAAAAATGAAGATCATGGCATCTGGTCCCATCACTCCATGGCAAATAGAAGGGGAAACAATGGAAACAGTGACAGACTTTATTTTCTTGGGCTTCAAGATCACTGCAGATGGTGACCACAGCCATAAAATAAAAAGACACTTGTTCCTTGAAAGAAAACCTATGACAAAACTGGACAGCATGTTAAAAAGCACAGATATTACTTTGCCAAACAAAGCTATGGTTTTTCCAGTAGTCATGTATGGATGTGAAAGTTGGACCATAAAGAAGGATGAGTGCTGAAGAATTGATACTTTTGAACTGTGGTGTTGGAGAAGACTCTTGAGAATCCCTTGGATTGCACAGAGATCAAACCAGTCGATCCTAAAGGAAATCAATCCTGAATATTCATTGGCAGGATTGATGCTAAAGCTGAAGCTCCAATACTTTGGCCACATGTTGCTAAGAGCTGACTCATTACAGAAGACCCTGATGCTGGGAAAGGTTGAAGACAGGAGGAGAATGGGAACAACAGAGGATGAGATGGTTGAATGGCGTCATTGACTCAGTGGACACAAATTTGAGCAAGTTCCAGGAGATAGTGAAAGACAGCAAAGCTTGGAGTGCTGCAGTCCATGGGATCACAAAGAGTTGGACAACACTGAGCTACTGAACAGTAACAGTCTTTCCACTGAACACTTTACCACTTTGAATCAAACCAAGATAATTTTATTAAAGGAGAAAAGGAAAATGGATATTAGTTTTGGCAAGTAGCCATCTCTGCCATAAGAACCATTTGAAAGTGCATAATGTTTAGAATTATGGAAGATCTGTTCTTGGGCATGTAAAATAAGATTTGAATAAACCAAATTTCAGCTAAGTTGAAAAATATCTGAATGTAATTAGAAGTGCAAGGGTGGCTTTGGGTGGGAGAGACCTGAGGATGGAATGGCTTGCTGTCAAGGTTCTAGCTTTCGTTCAGGGTGGCATTTGCAAGTGCTCATTTCATTATTAAAAATTACTGGGCTTCCCTGGCTGTCCAGTGGTTAAGAATCCACCTGTCAAAGCAGAGGACACAGTTTCAATCCTTGGTCGAGGAAGATTCCACATGTCATGAGACAACTAAGCCCATGCACCACAACTACGAGCTCACATGCTGCAACTACCGAAGCCCTGAGTGCCCTAGAGCCCGTGCTCCCCCACAAGAGAAGCCGCTGTAATGAGAAACACGCGCACTGCACCTGGAGAGCAGCCTCCGCTTGCCGCAACTGGAGAAAGCCCATACACAGCAATAAAGGCCCAGAGCAGCCAAAAGTAATAAAATAAATTAAAAATAGAAAAATAAAGCCAGCTTTATTACCAAAAAAACCTAAGAAAAAATTACTAGTAAAAATAAATAGAAGCAGACCCCACATGAGCGAACAATAAGAGTGTGTCACGAGCCAAGGTTTTGTTATTCATACATTTCAAAAAAAGGTGCAATTTTCAAATTCAAATTTTTTAAATTCAAAAATAACTTCAAAGTTAGAGCTATGCATATGGAAAAATACATGGCTGAGAAAGCCAAGAAAACAATGGGAAAAGAGAAGAAAAAAAATGTGCACTGTCAAAATTTTAATGCACCAAGCACACTATTTTAGCTAAGCACTTTGCTTCTTGGAAGAAGGAACCAGATCCTAGTCATAAACCCACACTGTCATAAATTCATGGGTGACATCTTGCGTGTATTTTATTGGGAGTAATGGAAAGGAATTCGTTGTTCTTCTTTCTGCACCAAAGAAAGGTGCTCCTTGCTGTATTCGTTCTACTTCATTCTGCCATGACTCATTTAAGGATTTCAAGGTCTTTTTTTTTTTTTTTTTAATGCTGTATCATTATCACCTTCTGCAAAGACTCTTACTTACTTAGCCCAATATCCATCCTCTATTTCTGCCTTGATCTTATTCAGAACCACCAATGGTGTGGAAGTGAAAGCATGTAACTTCTAGGAAATTTTCTGAAAAGCATGCTCCTTTTGGTCTTTCTACTGTTTCTTCCCTCCTCCTGCCTAAAATGCAGAAATGATGCATTTGTGAGCTCCGTGCATGACTAAAGCATGAAGTATGTGACTCCACAGAGCCTCTGTATCAGGCTCAGGCTGCACACCCTGAACTCCCTCCAACACCAGAGCATAAACTCATGCTTTTTATTTTCCTTAGTAGGGTCTGTGTTATACGCAACTGAACCCAATCCTAACTGACACAGCTACCTTCTCTTGGTTATTTGTATGCTTGCTCAGTTGTTCAGTCATGTCTGACTCTTTGTGACCCTTGGACTGTAGCCCACCAGGCTCCTCTGTCTATGGGATTCTCCAGGCAAGAATACTGGAGTGGGTTGCCATGCCCTCCTCTAGGGGATCTTCCCAATCCTGGGATCGAATCTGAGTTTCCTGCAGTTCCTGCATTGCAAGTGGATTCTTTACCCACTGAGCCACCTGGGAAACCCCTTTCTTGGTTACATGTCAAGCAATTTTAAGAATCACAGGAAGCCAGCCATAGAATGCTAAGCAGAATCTATATTGTGAAGTGGGATCTTAAAGACAGTGATGGAAAAAATTCTTTATCCTGTGCATTGGAGAAGACATCCTCTAAGACACACATGGAGAAGGCAATGGCACCCCACTCCAGTACTCTTGCCTGGAAAAACCCATGGACGGAGGAGCCTGGTAGGCTGCAGTCCATGGGATTGCAAAGAGTCAGACACGACTGAGCGACTTCACTTTCACTTTTCACTTTCTTGCATTGGAGAAGGACATGGCAACCCACTCCAGTGTTCTTGCCTGGAGAATCCCAGGGACGGGGGAGCCTGGAGGGCTGCCATCTATGGGATAGCACAGAGTCAGACACGACAGCAGCAGCAGCAAGATACACATACGTTATATTTTACTGTTCAGTTCAGTTCAGTTCAGTTGCTCAGTCAGTGAACTCCGGGAGTTGGTGATGGACAGGGAGGCCTGGCGTGCTGCAATTCATGGGGTCACAAAGAGTCAGACACGACTGAGCAACTGATCTGATCTGATCTGATCCGACTCTCTGCGATCCCATGCACTGCCACACACCAGGCTTCTCCGTCCATCACCAGCTCCTGGAGCGTACTCAAACTCATGTACATTGAGTCGGCAATGCCATCCAACCATCTCATCCTCCGTCATCCCTTTCTCCTCCCACCTTCAATCTTTCCCAGGCTTCAATCTTTCCCAGCATCAGAGTCTTTTCCAAGGAGTCATTTCTTTGCATCAGGTGGCCAAACTATTGGAGTTTCAGCTTCAGCATCAGTCCTTCCAATGAATATTAAGGACTGATTTCCTTTAGGATGGACTAGTTGGATCTCCTTGCTGTCCAAGGGACTCTTGAGTCTTCTACAATACCACAGTTCAAAAGCATCAACTCTTCAGTGCTCAGTTTTCTTTATACTCCAACTCTCACATCCATACATGACTACTGGAAAAACCATAGCTTTGACTAGACGGACCTTTGTTGACAAAGTAATGTCTCTGCTTTTGAATATGCTGTCTAGGTTGGTCATAGCTTTCCTTCCAAGGAGCAAGCATCTTTTAATTTCATGGCTGCAGTCACCATCTGCAGTGATTTTGAAGCCGAAGAAAATAAAGTCTGTCACTGTTTCCATTGTTTCCCCATCTATTTGCCATGAAGTGATGGGACCAGATGCCATGATCTTAGTTTTCTGAATGTTGAGTTTTAAGCCAGCTTTTTCACTTTGTTCTTTCACTTTCATCAAGAGGTTCTTTAGTCCCTCTTCAATTTCTGCCATAAGGTTGGTGTCATCTGTGTGTCTGAGATTATTGATATTTCCCCAGGCAGTCTTGATTCCAGCTTATGCTTCATCCAGCCTGGCATTTCACACAATGTACTCTGCATATAAGTTAAATAAACAGAGTGAAAATATACAGCCTTGATGTACTCCTTTCCCTATTTGGAACCAGTCTGTTGTTTAATGTCCAGTTCTAACTGTTGCTTCCTGATCTGCATACAGATTTCTCAGGAGGCAGGTAAGGTGGCCTGGTATTCACATCTCTTGACAAATTTTCCACAGTTTGTTGTGATCCACACAGTCAAAGGCTTTGGCATAGTCAATGAAGCATAAGTAGATGTTTTTCTGGAACTCTCTTCCTTTTTCAGTGATCCAATACATATTGACAATTTGATCTCTGGTTCCTCTGCCTTTTCTAAATTCAGTTTGAACATCTGGAATTTCACGGTTCACGTATTGCTGAATCCTGGCTTGGAGAATTTTGAGCATTACTTTACTAGCATGTGAGATGAGTGCAATTGTGTGGTAGTTTGAGCATTCTTTGGTATTGCCTTTCTTTGAGATTGGAATTTTTACGGTTATAGTCTTACAAATAGGAAAATTACCTCTTCTAAAGCAGTCTCTTCCATCTTAAGAGCTCCTTATACTTTTAATGTGGAGACAAGATTTGTATTTACAACTATTAAATGGAATATTAGAAAACAAGAATTCTCTGGGATTAATATTCATTAATCAAAATTAAATCTGCAGGCCAGAAAGCATGTTTGATGAAGTGTAAATTATCTATACAATACACAGGCCCAGGAAAGTATGCCATTCCTAAATGTCTGCACCTCGGCAATATTTTTCAATTTTTGTTGATTAATATAAGAAATAATCTTATTCAACAACAAAAACAAGAGAAATAGCTTATCCAATTCTTTTCGATTGACTACTAATCTGAACAGTAGAAACCCTCAGTATAGTGCCACCTTGCTTTTTTTGTATCCCTTGTGACTAACCTGATATAATATCACCTGACTTTAAACCAGTAGGCCATGGAAGCCAGTTGCTGCCAATGCAGAGGCTTGCTCTCAAATGAGGATTTGTAAACACTGAAGGGAAAGCTAAGAATTAGCTATTACGTCCATAGTTTAAAGAGGCATCGAGAGTGACTTTAAACCTTATGTAAACATTCCAAGAATGGGCAGAGTAAAAATTACCAGAGATATTTTGTTCCCCCAGGGTTGTAAGAGGCTAAAATATTTTTATACAATTTCTGTTCTCCAAACCCAATAAAAACATTTATGGCATGAATTAAAACAATTTAAATACATGTATGTTCTTAACCTCTCTTTTACTTGTACCCACTTAAGTGGCACTAACTCTTTCTGCCACATTGCCTCTCCTCCTCTGTCTCTGAGGAAAGTTTTACCTTTCCCAGCTGGGTTACCCTCAGAAATAAGGAAGAAAATGATAGGCACAGGACAAATACTATGAAAGATTATAGAATTAAGCAAAGATGGAAAAAATAGAGGGGCCAGGTATACAGGGTTTACCTTACAGTGTTTGTGGAAAAAAAGCAAAAACGTGGAGTTATTTTGAGATTACTATTTTTGTATATGGATTGTGTAATTTTGAACTATTGCTCTGAGACTTTAATAAGGTAATGGACTTTAAGCCCTAATCTAGACCCATATTTGTCAACTGTTGAAAACCCATGCTTTTTTAGATACATGCAAAACTTGCACTGCTACCCTCCTGCAGGGATGCTGACATGGCCCCCCAAGGCATAGTTGCAAGTCACTGGGTATCTACCAAGGCAAACTTGTCAAGATTTATTTTCTGTAGACTGAATTATGAAAACAATAGATGCTTTTTAAAGAATATAAGTATCCTGTTATATGCCAAGTGATGTATGACCTCTCATTCCAAAATTGGATAAGTCTCTTATGATCAAGACCATCCTCAAGAAAAAGAAATGTAAAAAGGCAAAATGGCTGTCTGAAGAGGCCTTACAAATAGCTGAGAAAAGCAGAGAAGCTAAAGGCAAAGGAGAAAAGGAAAGATATAAGCATCTGGATGCAGAGTTCCAAAGAATAGCAAGGAGAGATAAGAAAGCCTTTCTCAGTGATCAGTGCAAAGAAGTAGTGGAAAACAATAGAATGGGAAAAACTAGAGATCTCTTCAATAAAATTAGAAATACCAAGGGAACATTTCATGCAAAGATGGGTACATTAAAGGACAGAAATAGTATGGACCTAATAAAGGCAGAAGATATTAAGAAGAGGTGACAAGAATACACAGAAGAACTATACAACAAAGATCTTGACCCAGATAACCACAATGGTGTGATCACTCACCTAGAACCAGACATCTTGGAAAGCAAAGTCAAGTGGGCTTAGGAAGCATCCTTATGAAAAAAGCTAGTAGAGGTGATGGAATTCCAGTTGAGCTATTTCAAATCCTAAAAGATGATGCTGTGAAAGTGCTGCACTCACTATGCCAGCAAATTTGGAAAACTCATCAGTGGCCACAGGCCTGGAAAAGGTCAGTTTTCATTCCAGTCCCAAAGAAAGGCAATGCCAAAGGATGTTCAAACTACCGGACAATTGCACTTATTTCAAATGCTAGCAAGGTAATGCTCAAAATTCTCCAAGCTAGGTTTCAACAGTACATGAACCGTGAAATTTCAGATGTTCAAATTGAATTTAGAGAAGGCAGAGGAACCAGAAATCAAATTGCCAATATGTACTGGATCATTGAAAAAGCAAGAGAGTTCCAGAAAAACATCTACTTATGCTTTATTGACTATGCCAAAGCCTTTGACTGTGTGGATCACAACAAACTGTGGAAAATTCCTCAAGAGATGTGAATACCAGGCCACCTTACCTGCCTCCTGAGAAATCTGTATGCAGGTCAGGAAGCAACAGTTAGAACTGGACATTAAACAACAGACTGCTTCCAAATAGGGAAAGGAGTACATCAAGGCTGTATATTTTCACTCTGTTTATTTAACTTATATGCAGAGTACATTGTGTGAAATGCCAGGCTGGATGAAGCATAAGCTGGAATCAAGACTGCCTGGGGAAATATCAATAACCTCAGACACACAGATGACACCAACTTTATGGCAGAAACTGAGAGGAACTAAAGAGCCTATTGATGAAAGTGAGAGAGGAGAGTGAAAAAGCTGGCTTAAAACTCAACATTCAGAAAACTAAGATCATAGTATCCAATCCCATCACTTCATGGCAAATAGGTGGAGAAACAATGGAAACAGTGACAGACTTTATTTTCTTCAGCTTCAAAATCACTGCAGATGGTGACTGCAGCCATGAAATTAAAAGATGCTTGCTCCTTGGAAGGAAAGCTATGACCAACCTAGACAGCATATTCAAAAGCAGAGACATTACTTTGTCAACAAAGGTCCGTCTAGTCAAAGCTATGATTTTTCCAGTAGTCACGTATGGATATGAGAGTTGGACTATAAAGAAAGCTGAGCACCGAAGCACTGATGCTTTTGAACTGTGGTGTTGGAGAAGACTCTTGAGAATCCTTTGGACTGCAATGAGTTCCAACTAGTCCATTCTAAAGGAAATCAGTCCTTAATATTCATTGGAAGGACAGATGCTGAATCTGAAACTCCAATAGTTTGGCCACCTGATGCAAAGTACTGACTCATTGGAAAAGACCCTGATTGATGTTGGGAAAGATTGAAGGCAGGAGGAGAAGGGGACAACAGAGAATGAGATGGTTGGATGGCATCACTGACTCAATGCACATGAGTTTGAGCAGGCTCTGGGAGTTGGTATTGCACAGGGAGCCCTGGCGTGCTGCAGTCCATGGGGTCTTAAAGAGTCAGACACGACTGTGTGATTCAACTGAACTTACTGTCACCATTACTTCAATGGAAAGGATTTGCTCCCAATCTGAAGTGAGAGATACATGCATCCCACCTAACAACCCAAAAGTCAAAGAGTGAAGTATGGTCGGCTGGGGGATGGAGCTGCATAGATGTAGGAAAGCTAGGGAGGAGAGTGAAAAGTAAAGACTGGAAACATATGGTGGACTGTTGAGTACAGATGCAGGATAACTCTTACAGGGCTTTGTTAGAAGCTACCTCCAGCTCTAAAGGATCATGTGATTCCTGGCTATTCCGTAGCTCTTAGCCTATTACAGGCAAACAGATTCCTCAAAAGTCTGGGGACTCCCTTGGCAGTACAGTGGTTAAGACTTCGTTTCCAGCGCAAGGGATAGGTGTTCTGTCCCTGGTTGGGGAACTAGAATCCCAGATATCTCTTGGCCAAAAAAATAAAATAAAAAATCTGTGAGCACAATATCCAATGGTCAGAGTCACTTTGAGGTTGAAAACTGCTACATTGTTTCTCTCCAAATGTATCTGAATCCTGTTTCTCATTCTTTGAAAATATAAAACAATTTTTAAAGAATTAAATATTCCTTTTTTCATAGCTAGTTAGATAGTGCCATTTTATGATAAGATGTTTCTAAAAATATGCCACCATAAAAGACATATCTTAAATTTAAGGTGAAAAAAATAAAAATTTAAGACAGAGGCGATCTTCATATTTTTCTATTTGGTGAATATGTTCTCTCTGGAGTTTGGTTCAAAGGCTACTGGTTCAAAGGCTACTTGTGCAAAGGCTATATTGTATTCGTTGCTAGAGATACAGTGATGAAGAGGACCATACCCCTGCCTTGTAGAAATACTTTCAGCGTGTAAATACTATCATACTTTCTGCAATTATCTTTTTTATTCATTACTGTTGTTCAGGTACTAAGTTGGGGCTGATTCTTATCAACCCCATGAATTACAGCATGCCAGACTTCTCTGTCCTTCACTATCTCCTTGAGTTTACTCAAATTCATATCTACTGAGTCAGCAATACTATCTAACCAGTCGCTTCCTTCTCCTTTTGCCTTCAACCGTTCCTAGCATCAGGGTCTTTTCCAATGAGTTGGTTTTTCGAATCAGGTGGTCAAAGATTGGAGCTTCAGCTTCAACATCAGTCCTTCTAATGAGTATTCAGGAGTGATTTCCTTTAGGATTGACTGGTTTGATCTCCTTGCAGTCCAAGGGACTCTCAAGAGTCTTCTTCAACACCACAGTTCAAAAGCATCAATTCTTCAACACTCAGCCTTCTTTATGGTCCAACTCTCATTTCCATTCTTTAAATAAGCAAAATGCTTACGTTGTCTCAGGAATACTCAGTCCTTTAACTCAGCACTAGAGGGAGCAACACTGCAGAAGAAAACTGCAAATCTTTGAGTTTCCCAATCACTATAGGACTACAGAAAATTAGCAAGTTTCAGAAACAAATGGCTGAGAAATGGTAGAAAGTCTAACAATCTCTGTGGTGAGCAAATTCTATAACCAGACAGGAAGGCACTTTCTAAGTGAAGTTAGGTAGTGAATGGGGATCCTGCTTTGGATATTTAAAATCTTTTTCAGGACATTTTTTCCCCAAGACTGAGACTTTCAAGTCCATACATCAAATAGTATCCAGGAAATGAGGACACCAGTCTTAAAGATTTTGCTGTCCAGTTTTGCTAGTTCACAGGGATAAGGCAAGAATAATTAGGTAGAAAAGTGTTTGGCTGAGAGCAGTACAAATATGTTGTTGTTGTTCAATTGCCCAGTTGTGTCTGACTCTTTGCAACCCCATGGACTGCAGCATACCAGGCCTCCCTGTCCCTCACCATATCCTGAAGTTTGCCCAAGTTCATATCCATTGCATTGGTGATGCTATCCAGCCATCTCATCCTCTGATGCCCTCTTCTTCTGCCCTCAATCTTTCTCAGCAGTAGGGACTTTTTTAAATGAGTCGGCTGTTCGCATCAGATACTCAAAATACTGGAGCTTCAGCTTCAGCATCAGTCCTTCCAATGAGTATGCAGGGTTGATTTCCCTTAAGACTGACTGGTTTGATCTCCTTGTTGTCCAAGGGACTTTCAGGAGTCTTCTCCAGCACTGCAGTTAGAAGGCATCGATTCTTTGGCATCTGCTTTCTTTATGGTCCAACTCTCACAACTATACATGAACACTGGGAAGACCATAGCCTTGACTATACAGATATTTATCCACAGGGTAATGTCTCTGCTTTTCAACACACTGTCTAGGTTTGTCATAGCTTTCCTGCCAAGTAGCGATCGTCTCCTGATTTCATGGCTGCTGTCACCATCTACAGTGATTTTAGAGCCCAAGAAGAGGAAATCTGTCACTACTTCCACCTGTTCCCCTTCTATTTGACATGAAGTAATGGGGCAGGATGCTATGATCTTATTTTTTTTTAATATTTAGTTTTAAGCTGGCTCTTTCACTCTCCTCCCTCACCCTCATTAAGAGGCTCTTTCGTTCCTCTTCACTTTCTGCCATTAGAGTGGTATCAGCCGCATATCTGAGGCTGTTGATGTTTCTCCTACCTGTCTTGATTCCTGCTTGTAACTCATCCAGCCCGGCATTTCTCATGATGTGCTCAGTGCATAGGTTAAACAAACAGGGTGACAGCAGACAGCCCTGTCGTACTCCTTTCTCAATCTTGAACAAATCAGTTGTTCCATACAGGGTTCTAACTGTTGCTTTTTGACCTGCAAAGAGGTTTCTCAGGAGATAGGTAAAATGGTCTGGTATTCCCATCTCTTTAAGAACTTTCAACAGTTTGTTACAGTCCATACAGTGAAAGGCTTTAGTGTAGTTAATGAAACAGAGGTAGATGTTTTTCTGGAATTCCCTTGCTTTCTCTATGATTCAGAGAATGTTGGCAATTTGATCTGTGGTTCCTCTTCCTTTTCTAAACTGAGCTTGGACATCTAGATGTTCTTGGTTCACATAATGCTTAAGCTTAGCGTGCAAGATTTTAAGTATGACATTACTAGCATGGGAGATGAGTGTAATTGTCTGATGGTTAGCACACTCTTTAGTATTACCCTTCTTGGGAATTGGGATGAGGATTGACCTTTTCCAGTCCTGTGGCCACTACTGGGTCTTCTAGATTTGCTGACATATTGAATGAAACACCTTGATGGCATCCTCCTTGAGGGTTTTGAATAGCTCTACTGGAAGTCCCATCGCATCCACTAGCTTTATTAGCAGCAGTAAGGCCCACTTGACTTCCCACTCCAGAATGTCTGGCTCTGTGTGACTGACCACACCATCCTAGTGTGTGTGTGTGCACGCTAAGTCGCTTCAGTCCTATCTGACTCTTTGTGACCCCATAGACTGTAGCCCACCAGGCTCCTCTGTCCATGGGATTCTCCAGGCAAGAGTTCTAGACTGGGCTTCCATTTCCTTCTCCAGGGGCTCTTCTTGACCTAGGAATCGAACCTGTACCTCTTATGTCTCCTGCATTGGCAGGCGGGTTCTTTACCACTAATGCCACCTGGGATGCTCCATCGTAGTACTCTGGTTCATTAATACAAATATGACTTGGTCATAATAAGTAGGCCCCTGAACACTAAGGATTTTTAAAATGAATGATAATTCTATTTGTATTACACAGGGAACATACTATGTTGCTCTTGATTAAAAACATTTTTTTAAAAAACTGAAAGTGTTTGAATCAGGGACAAAGAATTATGGGTAAAATATTGCAATATTGAAGACAAAATAATAACTATCATGTCTTAAGTGTCTGTCTTCTGTTTTGTATGTTATCCTTTAGGTTTCTCTATGATCCTAATGGAGGCTTCCCAGGGGGCTCAGTAGTAAAGAATCTGACTACGAAGCAGGAGACACTGGTTTGATCCCTGGGTCAGGAAGATTTGGGGAGGAAATGGCAATCCACTCCAGTATTCTTGCCTGGAGAATCCCATGGACAGAGAAGCCTTGGGGGCTACAGTCCATGGGTCATAAAGAGTTGGATGCAACATAGCATGCATGCACATGCATGACCCTAACAAGACAGGCAGTGCCAACCACATTTTTCAAATTAGAAAAATGCTAATTTGAAATGCTTTGTATAATGCTTCATACAAACCAAGCATTATGTTTATACTTAATTATGTGATCATCACACTATATTTACATAATAAATATTATCAGAATCAACATAAAACATGGTTAACTTTATTTTGAAATTCTGTAAAAACACTAAAACTGTATATTGTCTAAGAAAAGCTAATTGTTGGTGTTTGACATTTGGTAGAAAAATTAATCCTTCAAAAGTAAATTGTACAATTTATTACAAAAAGAAAAAGCTCAACTCATACTGTTCTTGACTTTTAAATGTGTTGGTTTTAATGCTAACTTATTTGATCTGAGCGTGTAATGGGATGTGTTTATAATCAGAAGTCACTAATACCCTGTAAAGTCTCTGTAATTCCTTATGACCATTCCAGTGGTGTTGATGTCACTTTCTTTTGGTGCTTTTGTATTATGAATGTGCTAACACGGACATGAGGATATGATGTACTAACTCAGATCCTTTCCAGTAATCCTGTGGCATTACTGACTGGTATGTGGGACTTCCTAAACTCATAATGGAGATCAAAAGATATTATGAGCTCACATTTTGAACACAAAGAATGTCCCCTACTCCATAATCCCATATCATTCTACCATTGGGTTTGCAAAGTGGTCGGTTTCCACAGAACCTTGGGTGAGGGGACAGAAAAGTGACCACCCTCCTGGAGAATATAGTTCCTGAAGCATTTAGCTAATCCCCAATCCCCAAATTGGAAGAGGCACTAGACTTGCATATTCTGAAATCTGAAAAAAGTGAAAGTGCTAGTTAGTCATGTCCAACTCGTTGTGCCCTCATGGACTGTAGCCCACCAGGTTCCTCTGTCCTTGGAATTCTCCAGGCCATAATACTGGAGTGGATTGCCATGCCCTTCTTCAGAGGATCTTCCTGACCCAGGGATCAAACCCGGGTCTCCTGCATTGCAGGTGGATTCTTTACCATCTGAGCCACCAGGGAAGCCCAAATGCCTCATTGCAGAGGAAACAGGTAGTACACATGGAGATGCCAAGGCCCCCGTTACCAAACCCAACCTCAAGAACAAGCACGGACAGGGTTCAAACCCATGGTCTTTGGTTTACCGGACCAACACTTTACCAACTGGCCACTGCACCTGACAGCCAAAAGGTGAAGCACCTAGCAGTTAAAGCTGTATTTGGAGGCTTCTAAAAACTGGGGGATGATGTTGACTTTTCATCTGGAGATTTCTGAAGACAGGAAACACACTGATGAGGGGTTCACTGGAGTAGGAGGCTGGCAGGGCAGGAGAGTGTCGAGTGTCATAAGGTGCCATGAAAGGGAAGCATGAGGGCCACCTTATCCCTGTTCCCAGACAGCATGGAAGCCAGTGCTCAGGGTTCCACCTGCAGGAGCCCAAACCCGAGCAGAGGGACAGGAGCCACTTAGTCTTTGGTTCAGCAGAAGAGCTTGGGCACCACTGGTGAGGGCCTCGGAGAGATGCACATTGGCTAAGAAAATCCCACATGCCACTTCCATGGAGGCCCCCACATCAGCGGAGACAACTGACATCTGACCGAATCTGATTGACTGTCTCGCCTTCCTCTGAAAGGACCTCACTGTGAATTTGTCTTTGCTCAGGAGCTCCAATTCCTGGGGCCGAACCAGAGTATGACATCAATAGCCAAAGTCCAAGGAGAGAAACAGGATGGGAGATGGGGAGAGAAAATCAGGGAGGTAGAGAAGGAAGTCATGAGAAGGTGATATATAGCCCTACGGGACACGTTTCATAACATCAGAGGGCGAAGCTCAGTGGGCAGAGTTGAATTCATCAGAAGGACTGAGTCAGCACGGAGCAGTGGTTCATGGGCTTCAAACCAAACGGCCATGTTCGAAGCCTGGCTACTCCATTGACAAACTAGAGACCTAAAACAATTAATTGTCCCTGCACCAAGGTTTTCTGAGAAAATTTAATGAGTTAGAACAGTGTCTTGAACGTAAGAAACACTCAGTCCATGTTAGATGTAATGATGATGTTGACAAGTTCACCACCCAGACACGAGTGGGCTCATGAAGTTGACCCCAGTCAGGAGAAAATAAATTCTAAGTTTGTACATAATTGAGTTATCAATGCTTGATGTACACCTCTTTTAACGTTTATGTTTAAATAAAACATGCTTTAAAGTTGTTGCTAATAAAATGTTCTTTTAGCAATTGTATAGTTATGCAGTCATAAAACATTATGTTAATTAAAGTCTAGTTCATAAAAATAAATTGTAACCAAAGAGCTTGTTTTGTTTAAACAAAAGAGAAACATTCTTTACTTTCTATAATCAAATCTCAAAGCATGGATTTAAAAGTACCATCTTGTGTTGAAACAAATGGCCAATCACACACAAGACTTACAAGATGAAATGTTAATTCCTTTGTGTGGCGCACAGACTAGTTCTGACCCCTGCCTGCCTGTCTAACCACTTATTCTTCCACCATAAAATCCATTCTCTTGTCTTTATATGGTTTTTTTTCCTGACACAAACCAAGACAGATATGCACAGAGACACACAGAGACACACACACACACCTTTGCTGTAGGCAACTTCTTTTGTTTCCTTCAAATATAATTGCAACCATCCATGAATTCGTTTCTTCATCATTTATTTTGTACTATGGGGTATAGTCACTTTGCTCTGTTGTGTCAGTTTCTACTCTTTAACCAAGTGAATCAGCTATACATATACACACATCACCTCCCTCTTGGACTTTCCTTCCACCACCCCCATCCCATCCATCTAGGTCGCCACAGAGCACCGAGCTGAGCTCCCTGTGCTAACACAGTAGGCTCTCACTAGCTATCTGTTTTACGCATGGCAGAGCACATATGTGAATCCCACTCTCCCAGTTCATCCCATCCAACTGGTGTGTCCACACGTCCGTTTTCATTCAACATTCATTTTCACTCTTTACAGTAATTCTTTTAACAACTATTTCCTTAACACATAATTGGTTCAGGCAGCATTCTGCCCTTGAAGTAGAATGATGAACAAGACAGACAAGGTCCTTCATCTCAAAAAGTGGCACACACGTGGGAAGAGACAATAAATAGGAACACAAAAAACTAAATAACATTGAACTTTAGATTGGCGATCAGAAGAGACTTCCTGAATGATCAAAGATGCCAGCTGCTAGGACAAACACTCAGTGGTAGCAAAGACTTTTGCCTCCTCTGCCCACTGCTATATCCCCAGTGTCAGGAACAGTTCCAGAAGCATAACTGAGTCTCAGTAAACATTCACAAAGAGTTGGACACGAATGAGCGACTGAACTGAACTGAAACATTTGATGCAAACATGTATGTAATTGATACTTTGGGAATGCAAGGGCAAAGCGGTCCACACAGAGGAAAAAGGGAGTGCAAAAGTCCTCCAGGAAGAAGGAGCTTAGCATGTTTGAGGGAGATAAAGAAGCCCAGGGAGCCAGAGGAAGAGCAGTAGGAAGTGGGGTCAGATAGGGAGACAAGGCTTTGTAGATCCTGGTCTGGAGTACACTTAGAAAAACTCACGGTCACTGTCTGAAATGTCTTTATTTTCTCCTTCTTTAGTGATAATTCAACTTAGTTTAGTTTATTTTCCACTTTGAAAGCTTTCTACTGCTGTCTTCTGGCCTCTCTCACAGCTGTGGATTATATGCTCTGGTGGTCTAATTATTGTTTATCTTTGGGTAATCTGTCTTTCCCATCTGATTACTTTTAAGACGTTCTCTCTGCTTTTGTGTTGTGTAATGTCTCTTTGAGGCCCATTGACTTTTTATTCATCCTACGGAGGAATTGGGTTGTTTCCGATCTTCCATGACTTCTGTAAGCCACTCTGACAATATTTCTTCCAATAGATCTTGCCCCTCCACAGCCCTCTCTTCTCGTCTGAGGAGCTGCTACTATCCCTGTGGCAAACATTCTCATCATTCCCCTGTCTTTCTTAAACTCTGTCATCCTTTCCATTTTTAGTTCTCTCCATCTGTATCCTGGATAATTTATATAGTCTGTCAACTTGTTTTTCTATTACACAAAGTCCTGAGTAGCACTAATACTTCTGTTATGTTTTTGCAGACTGTCTCAGAGTTTTTGCCTTGCATATTTTATCATTCTTTTTCTAGAGTGCTTGTCTTTAGAGGTGCTTGTTTGTTTTTTTGACAGAATTCCATGGGAGTCGCGTTCTCTCAAACCAGACACTTGAGAATTCAGTGGCCATGCTTCATTTCGATGTTTGGCAAAACTAATACAATATTGTAAAGTTTAAAAATAAAATAAAATAAAAAAAAAAAAGGAAGTGTTCCAGGAAAACTGGCAAGGGCATGCGGGGAAAAACAGGACAGAGAAGAGGAGGAATGGGAACAAGGGTGTGATCTCAGGATGATCCTGCAAGGGACTCTAGAGTTTAAAGTTTATGCCACAGAGTTGTACCAACTGAGGTGAGATACTGAAAACCATGGGGTAGGGATGTGTATTGGAGGGCAGGTCTCTGAAAAAGGAGATCCAGCAGGGGCTGGATGGGAAAGTGCACCAAAGAGGGAGTCCCCCACCCCAAGGAACAGTCAAAATTGGCTCTGGGGGATCTGGGTGAAGCACACACATTGACATAGTCCACTGCAGTGTCTCCATGGGGTAATTTTGCATTAGATTCTGCCAGGCACTTCAGAGCATGACTGGCTGAGAACCAATATTTATGTTTGCTTCTCAGCTTGGGGATATCATGTAGGTTTCTATTCTGAAAACTGAAGGCTCAGGGAACTGAATTATCATTTAAGACTTATTTTTGCCCTGAGTACAAGCCAAGCTGAGTTTGCAAAGTCAGTTCCCTGGGCAGCTGAGCCATTTTTTTCTTCCTTCTTTACATTAAAGTCACATCTGCAGGAAAGGCTTTTAAGCAAGGTTTCAGTTCCAAACCCTAATCTTCTACTCTCTGCAAGGATTACAATTCAATCCAGGTGTTAGCTGGTCTAACCACACTCTTTCCAACATTCCTCCCATATCACTCTTAGGTATAAACTCAATATAAACTGTCAACTCCTACACCTCTTTTTTTTTTTTTAATTACATCTGGACACCTGAATTACTGGTTTACATATTTATTTTTATTTATCTACTTGACTGTACCAGGTCTTAGCCATGGCACACAGAATCTTTAATTGCGACATGCAAACTATTTGTTGTTACAGTGGGATCAGTCCCCTAACCAGGGATTGAACCCCCAGGAACCCCACATTGGCAGCATGGAGTCTTAGCCACTGGACCACCAGGGAAGTCTGTGCACTTATAAGTCTTTGATTCTGACATTCAGATACTTCCTTTTCTTTTGGGAGAGCTTAGCTATGCATCAATCTTTTAAGTCTAGATTTTCTAGCAGACTGTGGTATGGAATATTTTTCATGTAAGATTTGTCTACCATCTTATAGAAATGAGAAGTCTCACTGTAACTTTTGCCTCTTATCATTATAAGAATAAAATGTAAGGAACTATACTCAATATTTTGTAATAATCTATAAGGGAAATAATACACATATACATAAAGCTGAATCACTTTGCTGTACACTTGGAACTAACACAACACTATAAATCAATTACATTTCATTTTAAATAAATAAATAAAAGTATATATTATACCCTCCTTGAGGGTCTATACTGTATTTTTTTATCTCTATAACCTGGGCCAAATAAACAGTCTTTGATAAATATTTTTCCAAAAATGACTAAGTGGCTCAGAAAACATCTACTTTAAGGAAACAAACACTATTTGGTCAATAGTTCACATTTGAGACCACAAAAAACATTTAAATATATATCTGTGAAAGGATAAGGCTTCTCAGGTGGCTCATTGGTAAAGAATTTGCCTGCCAATGCAGGAGAAACAAATTTAATCCCTGGGTGGGAAAGATCCCTAGAGCAGGAAATGGCAACCCACTCCAGTATTCTTGCCTGAGAAATCCCATGGACACAGGAGCCTGGCAGGTTGTAGTCCATGGGGTCACGAAGTGCTGGACACAAGAGAACGACTGAGCAGGCACGCCCACACATAAAAGGATAACACCAGGTATGTACTAGCAGTAAAGGCATAGATCCTCCCACAGAAAAAGAACTCAGTGCTATTATTTTTCAGTCACTAGGTTAAAAATGAGTTGAAGATAAAAGTGTCTTGGTACTTTCCTCTCTATTACTAAATAGCTTCACTTTCTCATTAATTCAGAGTAATTGGATTCTTTGATATACACATTGTTCTGTTAATAGCTCTATCTCAGAAATTTAGGTCTAAAACCTGAGACAGCTTTTACTTTTTTCTCACTTAGCTCCCAAGTATGTCAAGTTTACCCTTCCGAGTCCTTCCCTCTCAGCCCAACATCTTATTCTTATTTCTGGTCCGTGAAAACCAAGCCAGTCTCACAGCTGGTAGATGTCTCTGCCTCTAACAGGTCTCTTTTCCATCGTCTAACATGCAGATACTATCAGTTTAATCTACCTAAAACACCATTTTAATCATGTCTTTTAATTGTTTAAGAATCTCTTTTATCTAAAGAGTACAGAAACATCACAATCCCTAGGATTTAAGTCAATATCATGATTTTTTTTAATGAAATACTGATCCCTAAATAAAGAACATGATAAACTAAAAAAAAAACTCTAATCATTTCATGATGAAACAATATATTTTCTAATCTGCCATTGAAAGTTCTCCTGGATTTGGATCTAACTCATTTATTTTTCATCTTTTCTTCTTCTCCCTTTCATTTCCCACACCATCCCCAACCCTCACTCTGATCAAACTGAATCTGTTACTGTTTTGATGACAGATCCTGTCTCTTTGCTGAGTTTAGTCCTTTTACTCGAATGTTCTTGGCTTAACCAAAAGTTTCAGTTATGCTCAGCTTTTTAATGAACACATACTTGTGGCATTAACTGTTCTTTGAATTAAGTGCCAAGTCCTGAACTGTGTATGATCCTTTGGCTAATTTGCCCTGCATTTAAATGATAGTGGATGCCACTGGAGCTCCAAGGGTTTTTTAATATTCATTTGGCCAGGAGTCACTGTAACCAAAGAACATTAAATGCTATTAGGACCATGGTAATGAGCTCCTGTTTTTCACTTTGTGGAGTAAAGGGAATTGAGTGTTGATGGCCAAACATGTTTGCACTCTAGTCTGGATAGAGACTTGGCGCTGTGTCCACGAAAGGGCACTTTTCACGTCTCTTTTGGTTTTTCAGCTTATTTAATCCTTCAATTTTGGATCTTCTGTTTCTTTTCTTTCAGACAAGTTTTATTTGGAAAGAACTTCAAATTCAAACTGGCAGTAAGATCCTTGCCCAGCTAGTCTCAGTTTGGATGCTAGGAGTCCTGAACGAACCCTAAATGGGTCCTAACTGTTAAGTTCAGTGATGGAGAAAAGCTGGAGAGAGGAAATAAAGACCAAAGAGTTCCAGGAACTGAAATGTGGAAAAGTTGCTATTCCTGAGAAGGATAAACAGGAAGGACACGTCACCACTATAACCAGAAGGGGAGGTGAATGCATTTGTGTGCTCTATGGCCCACAAATGTATTTCTGTAGCATGAAAGCAATTGGTTTTAAAAGTCTCTCTTTTATACTCTTTTTTCCTAGAAAATAATATGTTTCCAAGCTGGCTGGAGAAACAACCGAAATGCAACTTTTCTTAGCTTTCATTTTATCTCAAAGAAACTGAAAAATCCCCATTTGTTGACTGTATGACAGGAAATGAGACTGAAGTCTTGAATTCTGATTTTTTTTTTTTCTTTAGCACTTTCTTAAAAGTACTGGCATAATATTATCTCTTCTAGTTTTGCCCCTCCTAACATTGTCTTATAAGGTAACAGCCCAGGGAAGGCTGTGTGAGAAGCATTTAGGTTTCCAGAAAGAAAATATTTTAACAAATGATTCAACTGCACCTGACCTCTTCAGCTATGGTTTCAAAGTATTAAGCATTATTTTGATTTCCTCAAATGCAAGTAGTTGGGCTGAAAACATTCCAGCTTGTATTAGTGTAACACATAGAAAAGTCAAATAGAAGCTTAAGACTATTTATGAGGAGGGTTACTCATGATTCTGCCCAGCTTGGCAAACAGACTTGTCACTATCCTGGCTGTATAGACCTACCATTCTGGCTGGAAGAGCTTTTTTGACTAAGACTGAAAAAGGATTTGTTGAGAATAATTCTGTTTACGCCATAGATGATAGTTGTCTTCAGTTTCTTAGAGCGATTGCATGCATGTTCTGTCATGCCAACTCTTTTGCCACTCCATGGACTATAGCCGACCAGGCTCCTCTCTCCACGGGATTCTCCAGGCAAAACTACTGGAGTGGGTTGTCATGCCTTTCTCCAGGGGATCTTCCTGACCCAGGGATCAAATCTGCGTCTCCTGGATTGCAGGCAGATTCTTTACTGTCTGAACCACCAGGGAAAACCCCTTACAGAAATTCAGTTCAGTTCAGTTCAGTTGCTAAGTCATGTCTGACTCTTTGCGACCCCGTGAACAGCGGCACACCAGGCCTCCCTGTCCATCATCAACTCCCGGAGTCCACCCAAACCCATGTCCATCGAGTCGGTGATGCCATCCAACCATCTCATCCTCTGTTGTCCTCTTCTCCTCCTGCCCTCAATCTTTCCCAGCATTAGGGTCTTTTCAAATGAGTCAGCTCTTCGCATGAGGTGGCCAAAGTATTGGAGTTTCAGCTTCAACATCAGTCCTTCCAATGAACACCCAGGACTGACTCATTTACGATGGACTGGTTGGATCTCCTTGCAGTCCAAGGGACTCTCAGGAGTCTTCTCCAACACCACAGTTCAAAAGCATCAATTCTTCGGTGCTCAGCTTTCTTTATAGTTCAACTCTCACATCCATACATGACCACTGGAAAAACCATAGCCTGGACTAGATGGACCTTTGTTGGCAAAGTATGCTTTAGCAATTTTTCATTCTCTAATAACTGGAGAAACTCGTAGGCAAATGCCCTAAGAATCTCAGCTTGCATCCTAACATGTAAGAACAGCTGCATAAGGCTGGAAGATTAGGAGTGCATCGCACAACCAGGAGTTGTTTTTCCTACTGAGAAAAAAAAAAAAAACCTCCTAAGATAAGAGTGAAAATGAACACAGACAGAGTCTGATCAAAATCTAATGTCACTATCAGAAGGGAGTGTGTTTGCATTTGGCACTTAGATGATCAATCAGCCCAGTCTTCCTCAGCCTCAGAGCAAGGGAGCTGCAATGAAAAAGGAAGCGAGATCTCAAAAAGCTGTACTTCTACAGATTCCATGAGAACTTGGGTCCCCTGGAAGTGGCAACACTGGTGGCATCGTGATAGAATGTTAGCAGTGTTAACAACGCCTGCGGTGTTGACAACGCCTGCAGAGTGATATGGATGATGGTGAAGGGCTGGTTTTAGTGCCTTCTGCTCCTGCATATGGCTTCTGGTGACTCAGCAGTAAAGGACCTGCCTGCAATGCAGGAGCCGCAGGAGACACGGGTTTGATCCCTGGGTCAGGAAAATCCCCTGGAGGAGGGCATGGCAAGGCACTCCAGTATTCTTGCTGGGAGAATCCCATGGACAGAGGAACCTGGTGGGCTACAATCCATGGAGTCGCAAAAGAGTCGGACATGACTGAAGGAAAAGAGCACGCGCACACTCCTGCACCTAAGACATCAGAATCCCTGGCTCGAGATCAGAATTCCTGGTCTTGGGCAACTTGGCATCATCAGGGGTACTTCCTGTGGAGCAGTATCTGGATAGTCATGCTGTCCATGGGTAAAAAAGGCATAGCTGCCATTCTTAAGTGAAGTGAAGTCAGTCGTATCCGACTCTTTGCTCACGCTCAGTCGTGTGCGACTCTTTGCGACCCCATGGACTGTAGTCTATCAGGCTCCTTCAGCGATAGGATTTTCCAGGCAAGAGTGCTGGAGTGGATTGCCATTTCTTTCTCCAGGGGATCTTCCTGACCCAGGAATCGAACCCAGGTCTCCTGCATTGCGGGCAGACGCTTTACCGTCTGAGCCATCAGAGAAGCTTAGAACCCTTCTTTACTTAGGTGTAGTTAGACACATTCTCTTGAATCTGTACTGGGAGTTAAGAAAAACCGTAGGTTCCCGCATGGCAGTCAACAGAATGTCATCAGGGCTCATGTAAGACACCCACTGGATATTCTTAAATTTATTTAGGAAGATCTTCTGGAGAATAGATTTCTTGAAGGGTAAGTAGGATTACAGATGGGCTTCCCAGGTGGTGCTAGTGGTAAAGAATCCACCTGCCAATGCAGGAGACCTAAGAGATGAGGTTTTGATCCCTGGCTGGCGAAGACCCCCTGGAGGAGGAAATGGCCACCCACTCCAGTATACTTGCCTGGAGAATCCAATGGACAGAGGAGCCTAGCGGGCTATGGTCCATGGGGTCACAAAGAGTCGGACATGAGTGTCTGAGTATCATCAATGCTGAGTAGGATTACAGACAGCTTTTTCTTTAAAAAGATGTTGGTTTTTGTTATCTTGTTCTTAGATCCAGACTGCTGTGATTCAGGAAATACAGGTGATGATCTTAAGAATGATCTCTGCTTTCTCTTTGCTAGTCTTTCAAGCTCTGCTGCTTTTCTGTGTATCTGTGTAGACGCTGAAGTGTGCTGCTCAAGTCTCCCTTCCAAATGGTCTGCTGCCCAGCCACAAGGAATGTTAGAGCTGATGGTCTCCAGCAGTTGGCTCCCTTGGGATGTACCTCAGCGTTTGAACAGAAGTCAAGTTCTCAGAGAGCCCCTCCAGCCAGTGATGGAGCAAAGTGATGCTACAAGGTGGTATAAGGGCTTAGCTTTGGACAGTCATTGTTCCAGAGAGCCCCAGTGGACTGGCAGAGTTTTGTCGTGACAGGACCCGACAGCACCCCCCGGCAAAATCCTACTTCCTTCTGTTTCCTTTTAAGGTATTATACTTATTAACAAATCATTCACACACACAACTCATCTCAGTATTAGCTTTATAGAGAGTCCAACAGGAAGGGTAGCTCTCACTGTCCTCCTATCCTTTGACTAAGTTATTGTTTTGTTTTCCAATGTGGAGAGGAATTAGCTCTTAGTCTTCATAATTAATAGGCCAGATTTCAGATGTGAATTTTGCCCTTTGGGTTATTTATTGCATTTCAAAAGAGAGATCTCACTCCATTTAACTTCTTCTTTGTCTTTTTAAAATAATTAATTGAAATATTTTCCCTGATGTTTTTCCATAGAAACAAAAAATTGGGAGAGAGATAGAGGAGAAATATGGAAAATGTTTCAAGTGAAGTTAGTTTTTCTTTTTTGCTTTTCACTTTCCTTGCCAAGTTTAAAACCATGAAATCTTGACTAGATACTAAATACAGAAAAGTCCCAAACAAACTGAACCTGGTTTAAGTATGTTTACGTATTCCTATATTATGTTTTGAGAAGGGATCTTTTCAATGTAATGAATATTTATAATAAATAAACACTAAATAATACTAACATCTTATGATTTTATGGTGTTTTACACTTTGCCAAGGACTTTCACTTTATCTTATTTTAATCTTGTGTAAAAATACCCCCAAAGGTTGAACTGTTCCTTCTAGACTTTCCAGTCTTCTTTATACAACACTAAGAAGACTGAAAATGTGTAATAGAACATTAAATGAAAGTCTTGCTTAAGATCTTAAGACCACAGAGCCTAGAGACTCCAGACATACTTGGGACAGTTCTCCCTCAGTGGTAAAGAACACACCTGCCAATGCAGGAGACACGGGTTTGATCTCTGGGTCAGGAAAATACCCTGGAGAAGGAAATGGCAATTCACTCCAGTATTTTTGCCTGGAAAAACCCATTGACAGAGGACCCTCAGTTCAGTTCAGTCACTCAGTCGTGTCCGACTCTTTTCGACCCCATGAACTGCAGCATGCCAGGCCTCCCTGTCCATCACCAACTCCTGGAGTCCACCCAAACCCATGTCCATTGAGTCGGTGATGCCATCCAACCATTTCATCCTCTGTCGTCCTCTTCTCCTCCTGCCCTCAATCTTTCCCAGCATCGGGGTCTTTCCAAATGAGTCAGCTCTCTGCATCAGGTGGCCAAAGTATTGGGGTTTCAGCTTCAACATCAGTCCTTCCAATGAACACCCAGGACTGATCTTTAGGATGGACTGGTTGGATCTCCTTGCAGTCCAAGGGACTCTCGTGGACTACAATTCATGGAGTCACAAAGAGCTGGACATGACTAAACAACAACTATAATATATTAAATATATATATGATATATTAAATATATTAAAATATAGCATAAGAAATGAAGATATTTCTACCACTTAAATCAGTAAGCTTATTCTTAGTAATGTATAGAAAAAATAATTCAACACAAGAAAGTAGATGAATACAAAAGATCTCTATATGGGTTTATATAAAAATAGAAAAAAAAAAAAGAAATCATTTAAATGTTCATCTTCTGGTTGATTTCCTACTGAAATTAGAATAAAATTCACGATCTTTCTTATGACCTTCCCAGGCCTTGCCCATCTGTCATCTCTGACCCTTCTTTGCCCTTACCACACTTTAGCCACTGGCCTTCTGTTAGTGCCTCAAAAGCATGCAGTCCCTTCTACCACAGGGCCTTTGCATATATTCTCCAGGTTTGTTTTTGTTTTTTTAATTATTTTATACTGGAGTATATTTGATTGACAACGTTGTGTTAGCTTCAGGTATACAACAGAGTGGTTCAACTATACATATACATCTATTCTTTTTTAAAATTCTTTCCCTGTTTAAGTTTTTACAGAATATTGAGCAGAGTTCCCACTGCTATACAGTAGGTCCTTGTTGGTTATCCATTTTAAACATAGCAGTTGCACATATTCTCCTGACTTACAACATGATTATCCTCCCTGACCTCTCTTACAGTGTGCCTGACTTACTCCTTCTCATTCTCCATGCTACAGCTGAAATGTCGTTTCCATGGGAAAATTCCCCTGGCTAGGTCTGGTCTGGCAATAACAAGCTGTCACCATACTTTGTATGTTCTGTTTGTAGCACTTATGACAATTTTATCTTTAACAATGTTTCTTCTTATTCCTTGCTAGATTTAAACTTCTAGAAAGGCATGTCTATCTTATGTAATGATATTTTCTCCTGCCGCATGTGAGACACACAGTAGCCCATCAGTAAATATTCATTGACAGAATAAATTAATCCAAGTCTTAATTCTCTTCATTTCAAGAAATGAATGCTCTGAGTGCTGGTGGAACCAAGCACATCAACTGTGGATTTTCAGAACTTCATTTTCATCAAGCTCTAATGAATTGGACTGTTCTTTTGGCTTAAGACAGATATCTTTTTTCCTCCCCCTAAATGAATCGTTAGAAAAGGGAAATTCACTCTCTAAATGGTTCACGTTTGCAAAAGAATAAAAAATCTTTATTACGTGACTCGGTCAATGTAATCTTAGTGCTTATCTGACTTTATTAAATGCCCTCAGGATCTGTTTCCCAGATTAGCCTCTGTGATCTGCTATTCCAGGAACAACATTGGATTTTTTTTTTTTTTACTCTAACCTTATATCCTTTTATAGTATTTCCTAAGGAAGTTCGTCTGTATTCACATCCTCAATAGGAGTGTGTGAATATTCAGTATTACATGCACGTGTCTGAGTCTGTATTTCCAGATTTGCAAGACATAGTTATGGAGATTTAGATCTTACTCATGCTTTTACTTTTGTATAAACATTATGAATAGCCTTTATTCCTACAAACCATCTCTGGGAAGATGGTTCTCTGGTTTCTACTGCTCAACTCATGTAACTATAGCATGATTCAGAACAAAGCTCATTGTTTTATAAACAACACACTGGGTTCAAAATCCTGTTGGGCTCTTACCTGCAAGAGTCCTCACTGATAACTCTCCGAGAACACAGCTCTTAACCTCTGTAATTCTTCCCTCTTAAATCTCTGCTCTCATTTAAAAAAGACGTTAGGACAGGAGAGTATCAAGATATCCATGAAGCTTGCTATGAGGTAGTGGGACCAAAAAAGAAAAAAAAATACAAATTAAATTATTTACAAAACATAAATGGAGTCACAAACATAGAAAATAAGCTTATGGTTACCAAAGGGGAAAGGGAAGGGAAAGGATAAATTAGGAGGTTGCAGTTGACATGTACAAACTATATATAAGATAGATAACCAACAAGGACCTGCTGTATAGCATAGGGAATTAGACTCATGGGGTCACAAAGAATCCGACACAACTGAGTGACTGAGCATAAATGCACATAAGGGAAAAGAATCTGCGAAAGTATATATATATATACACATACATACATATATATATATACATACGTATATATATATACACAAACACACACACATATACATATGTATACACACATGTATATACATATATGTATACACACATGTGTGTATACATGTGTATGCACATATATAGGTATACACACACATGATATACACCTGAAACTAGCACAACATTGTAAATAAACTATACTTCAAAAAAAATTTAAAAGATACTTTACTGTTAAAAAATGCTAACCATCCAAATTAACACATTTAAAAGCTGACTTACTAGAATTTGAGGATTCTAGATTGAGACCCAAGTAAAAGCAATGTTTTCTCCTGTGAATCAGCACATTCTTTTGTAAACAAAAGTTTGTTTCCCATTAAATTAATCTTGTACAGTTGACTGCTTTTGGTAACTATAGATGTGATGGGAATAGGGAAAAATAAAATATGGATAAAAATGGGGGAAAAAATGCTAACCGTCATCCTACAGCACAGGGTTGCCACAAACCGTCAGTTCATAAAAAAACAACACCTGCAAAGTGCAATAAGGCAAAGCACAATAAAACCAGGTGTGCCTGTAAAAAACAAATGTTTGATTAGAGTCCATTGGCCTTTTCTCATTTGTCTTCTGGATCATTTACACTTTGCAATTGAAGGGAGAAGGGAAGTAGCAGGGGACACAAAGACTGCTGTCTTGAGAGGCCAGCTTGACCTGGAGAGGAGTGATCTGACTGATAGCAGAGCCCATGCTGTGTGTGTGTGGAGGGGGTGGGGGGGATGCTGCAAAAGCCACATCGAAGTGGTGCCATGACTGCAGTTATAGAGAGAAAGGGCTGTAGCAATCAGTTTCACATCTACTATGTACTTGATCCACAGTGGAGTGATGCAAAATATGAAGGCATTTGGAAAACAGGTTAGAATTCAAAAAGGGAAAAGAATCAAAGAGATCATTTGGCAGTTGGATAAGCAAAAGTAAGGGTATTGAGGTGGTCAGAGCAGCGGGTGTACTGGAGCTATGTGTAGTAGAGTTTGGTTGGAAAACAAGGGGTCAGGGAGGATGGGGCAACTTTTGCAAGAACCTTAAATGACAGAGTGAGTCATGAGAGATTTGGGAGTGTGGTTATTCTATAACTGAAAATGCCCTGTAGGAAGATTAATATACTATGCATATGTAAAATGCTTTAGGGTGAGAGAGACCATAATTAAATCTTAAGCCTTGAGTGGTTGATATAATAACTAACGAAACTCTAAGATAGAAAGGAGGTAGAAAGAAAGGAAAAAAGTCGGGAAAGTCATTGCTAAGCATAACTTAAGTGATTTAATAACTTTATGAGGATGCAAGATCCTACCAATGCTTTAAATCTGAGTTATTGGAGCAATTAAGGAAAGTTATGACCAACCTAGATAGCATATTGAAAAGCAGAGACATTACTTTGCCAACAAAGGTCCATCTAGTCAAGGCTATGGTTTTTCCAGTGGTCATGTATGGATATGAGAGTTGGACTGTGAAGAAAGCTGAGCACCAAAGAATTGATGCTTTTGAACTGTGGTGTTGGAGAAGACTCTTGAGAGTCCCTTGGACTGTAAGGAGATCCAACCAGTCCATTCTGAAGGAGATCAGCCCTGGGATTTCTTTGGAAGGAATGATGCTAAAGCTGACACTCCAGTACTTTGGCCACCTCATGCGAAGAGTTGACTCATTGGAAAAGACTCTGATGCTGGGAGGGATTGGGGGCAGGAGGAGAAGGGGACGACAGAGGATGAGATGGCTGGATGGCATCACTGACTCGATGGACATGACTCTGAGTGAACTCCGGGAGTTGGTGATGGACAGGGAGGCCTGGCATGCTGCAATTCATGGGGTCGCAAAGAGTTGGACACGAGTGAGCAACTGAACTGAAGAGAGAATAGGGAGGTGGGGCGAGTTTGGGGAAAGAGAAGGAATATACTACAGAAAGTTTACATTTTGATTATGCCTACTGTGCTTAGTCACTCAGTTGTGTCTGACTCTTTGCGACCTCATGGACTGTAGCCCGCCAGCCTCCTCTGTCCACAAGATTTTCCAGGCAAGAATCCTGGAGTGGGTTGCCATGCCCTCCTCCAAGGGAGCTTTCCAACCCAGGGATCAAACCCAGGTCTCCCACATTGCAGATGGATTCTTTACTGCCTGAGCCACCAGAGTTTACATTTCAATTATGCCTGTAGTTCACTCTAATAGAAAAAAGTTTAGATTTTATCAAGTCCTAATGATATGGTTATGGGGTCGCACAGAGTCGGACACGACTGAAGTGACTTAGCAGCAATGATGTGGAGACAAGTTTTCTGTCTAGTATCTTGGTTTCCCCTACAGCCCTCCAAAATTAAGTCTAACCCTTATGGAATTGTGAAGTGAGCATGTTACATTTGCTTATTTGCTTATTTCTACTCTGCAGTGTTCTCTGTGCTAGTCAAATCCTAGCTATATTCCCAGTACCAATAAGTTGCTGGTGGGAGTGGCAAGAAATACGTTTATTATCTTTTCATTCATTTCTTCAATAGATAAGGGATTGTGAAATACTCAGCTGATACGATAGTAGTGAGGTTCAATGAGATGCTTAGCGTAGTGCCTGACACACAGCAATTGCTCAAATTACCTGTCACTGTTGTCACTTCTCATGAATAAAGGAGTGAATTTTTGTGCCTTCCAAGGCAGCTCAGAGAGATTTTCTATTGTCCCCCGCAGACTCCTTCTCTAGTCAAATTACCTGTATAATTTTATTATTTCCCAATACTTTCTACTCTTATCTAAGTTATGAAGATGATTTTTTTTCAGCTTTCTACTTCAAAAAGACTGGACAGAGAAAGTGCTGACAATCGGCAGAAAGAAGAGAGGCACTAACAAACCACCTGGGCAATGGAAAGTGTGGATTTGACAGTTTAAATAGTAATTTCATTATTCCATGGTGAACTGAATAGGAAATGAAAATGAAAGTTAAATTGTAATTACTGTAGCCTAAAAGTGGTATTTTGGTACTCAGCATTATTATCTGTTTTTAGAAGTATTTTCTGGGGACTTCCCAGGCGGTCTACTGGTTAAAACTCCGAACTTCCCCTAATGGGGCATGGGTTTCATCCCTGGTTGGGGGAGCTAAGATCCTACATGAACCATGCAGCATAGCCAAAAAAAATTACCAGAAATATTTTCTGGAAGTTATCCTGGTAAACAATTAGTTGTGAGGCCATTTTACCACCATGTTTCTGAAACGGGGATATGCGCATTCAACACTTGACACCACAGAGCAATCATGGAACATATTCTTAAGGCATGGATTTTGCTTGAAGATACACTTACTCCCCTTACCCACCACCCCATTAACGTCAATTTGGATATATTACTTAGTCATTCAACAAGTATTTGCATTCAGGCAGAATGTTGTTTGCTAGGCAATACTGATTTAGAAAGCAGAGATATCAGTTTGTAAACAAAGTTCTGCATAGTCAAAGGTATGGTTTTTCCAGTAGTCATGTACGGATGTGAGAGTTGGACTATAAAGAAGGCTGAGTGTCAAAGAATTGATGCTTTTGAATTGTGGTACTGGAGAAGACTCTTGACAGTCCCTTGGACTACAAGGAAATTAAACCAGTCAATCCTAAAGGAAATCAGTCCTGAATATTCTGAAGGACTAATCCTGAAGCTAAAGCCAGTACTTTGACCACCTGATGAGAAGAGCTGACTCTCTGGAAAAGACCCTGTTGCTGGGAAAGACTGAAGGCAGGAGAAGGGGGCGACAGAGGATTAGACGGTTGGATAGCATCATTGACTCAATGGACATAAGTTTGAGCAAACTCTGGGAGATGGTGTAGGACAGAGGAGCCTGCTGTGCTGCAGTCCATGGGACTGCAAAGAATTGGACAACACTTTGTGACTGAACAACAATAACAACTGATTTAGAAAATGGATATGGCTCTTGGTGGTTGTGGGGATTACAGGATAAAATGCAAAATCTGTATACATTTTTAAGTTGCAATATAAGACGACAAGAAATTTTGACTTTGTGGGGGACCTCTTTGGATTAAACTGCCAGGTCTATGAAGGTATAAATTCACTTCCCTTAAATTTTGAGGATGACTCTAAGGAAAAGCTTGGCGAGTAAGTATGGAAAGATGGAGCACCATAAGAGAAACAAGCCCTGATAAGTTTTGCTGAAGCAGACACAGCAGTGTAAGTTCCCTGCTGAGTTGTGAGCTTCCAAAACTGTGAGAGGCCAGCAGCCTTCTGGAAATAATATTTTCACTGAAACTAGTGATTAGTTTCTGACCCAAAGAATTCACTTTTCTTATGGCTTTTGATTTAGAAACCTAGACAGAGTATTAAAAAGCAGAGACATCACTTTGGTGACAAAGGCCTGTATAGTCAAAGCTATGGTTTTTCTAGTAGTCATGTATGGATGTGAGAGCTGGACCATAAAGAAGCCTGGAGCACCAAAGAATTGATACTTTCGAATTCTGGTGCAGGTCATTAATGGACCACACTTTGAGAGATTGAGAAAGAAGGCCATGACTAGATCTTTACAAGGATAAGTCTGGAAAATGTGGTAGAAAGGGGGAGGAGGACAGTTCAGCCACAGAATCATCAGTTTGCAGGTATCAAAATAGTCTTAGCGAGAGACATGAAGATCATGAATTAAGGCGGCAGCAGCAGTGAGATGGGGAAGGGCTTCCCAGGTGGCACTAGTGGTAAAGAAAGAAAGAAAGAAAGTGAAGTTGCTCAGTCATGTCCAACTCTTTGAGACCCCATGGATTGTAGCCTACCAGGCTCCTCTGTCTATGGGATTTTCCAGGCAAGAATACTGGAGTGGGTTGCTACTTCCTTCTCCAACGAACTTACCTGCTAATGCATGAGACATAAGAGATGTGGGTTCGATCCCTGGGAGGGGGGTGGGGAAATCCCCTGAAGGAGGGCATAGCAACCCACTCCAGTATTCTTACTGGGAGAATCCCATGGACAGAGGAACCTGGTGGGCTACAGTCCATGCAGTCGCAAAAGAGTCGGACATGACTGAAGTATCTTAGCGTTAGCATGCATATATATATGTTTTTTTTTTTTTCCACAGTTTATTGTGATCCACACAGTCAAAGGCTTTGGCATAGTCAATAAAGCAGAAATAGATGCTTTTCTGGAACTCTCTTGCTTTTTCCATCTCTGGTTCCTCTGCCTTTTCTAAAACCAGCTTGAACATCAGGAAGTTCACGGTTCACATATTGCTGAAGCCTGGCTTGGAGAATTTTGAGCATTACTTTACTAGCGTGTGAGATGAGTGCAGTTGTGTGGTAGTCTGAGCATTCTTTGGCATTGCCTTTCTTTGGGATTGGAATGAAAACTGGCCTTTTCTAGTCCTGTGGCCACTGCTGAGTTTTCCAAATTTGCTGGCATATTGAGTGCAGCACTTTCACAGCATCATCTTTCAGGATTTGGAATAGCTCAACTGGAATTCCATCACCTCCACTAGCTTTGTTTGTAGTGATGCTTTCTAAGGCCCACTTGACTTCACATTCCAGGATGTCTGGCTCTAGGTCAGTGATCACACCATCGTGATTATCTGGGTTATGAAGCTCTTCTTTGTACAGTTCTTCTGTGTATTCTTGCCATCTCTTCTTAATATCTTCTGCTTCTGTTAGGTCCATACCATTTTTGTCCTTTATCGAGCCCATCTTTGCATGAAATGTTCCTTTGGTATCTCTGATTTTCTTGAAGAGATCTCTAGTCTTTCCCATTCTGTTGCTTTCCTCTATTTCTTTGCACTGATCGCTGAGGAAGGCTTTCTTATCTCTTCTTGCTATTCTTTGGAACTCTGCATTCAGATGTTTATATCCTTCCTTTTCTCCTTTGCTTTTCGCTTCTCTTCTTTTCACAGCTATTTGTAAGGCCTCCCCAGACAGCCATTTTGCTTTTTTGCATTTCTTTTCCATGGGGATGGTCTTGATCCCTGTCTCCTGTACAATGTCACGAACCTCATTCCATAGTTCATCATCTGACTCGATGGACGTGAGTCTCAGTGAACTCCGGGAGTTGGTGATGGACAGGGAGGCCTGCCGTGCTGCGATTCATGGGGTCGCAAAGAGTCAGACAGACTGAGCGACTGCTCTGCTCTGATCTGATATATATATTTGTTGTTTAGTCTCTAAGTCGTGTCCGACACTTAGCAATCCCACGGACTACAGCACGCCAGACCTCCCTGTCCCTAACGTATGAAATTTGTCCATATTCATGTGCATTGAATCAGTAATGTTATCCAACAACTCATTCTCTGTTTCCCTCTTCTTTTGCCTTCAATCTTTCCCAGCATCAGGATCTTTTCTAATGAGTTGGCTGTTTGCATCAAGTGGACAAAGTACTGGAGCTTCAGCATCAGTCTATTCAATGAGTATTCAGGGTTGATTTCCTTTAGGATTGACTGGTTTGATCTCCTTGCTATCTCTCTATATCTAGATAATCCAACTTGATTTTGTGTGGTCACACTCAGAGTCTGTCTCTTGGGACTATCTGCACCCCTCAATTCCAATTCGCTCTCCCTAGATGTGCTGGGAGCCTCTGGTTCCCCTAGAGGCTTGTTCACGGGGTCCCTGGGTTCCAGCCACACTCTCCGGATCCCATCCTGGAAGCGCGCTCTCTCCTTGCGCCTGCGTCTGGGCTAACAGCTTCAGGCTGCGCTAGACGAGCTTTCAAAGTCCGCGGGCCCGGGGTCTCTGGAACCCTCCCGGGCGCCACCCCTCGAGTCCTCGCAGACCCGTAGCGGCCGCGGCTTCCAGATTCAATCGCTGGCGGAGGCCAGGCTTCACTAGGGAACGCAACGACCTTGCAAGCGGGAGGCGCCCGGGGGGGAAGCCCGGGGCTGGCAGGAAATAGGACGCTCTGTTCCTGAGTCGGAGCGGTAGCCAGGGTTTGGGGTTCGGGTCTGGGGACCAGCTCCGGCTGCCCGCAGCCCTGGAGCTATGCCCCTCGGGGGTCGCACACCGAGCCCTGGAGGCCCCAGCTCCCTCCCCTGCACCCGACACCCCTCCCCCCGCCACCCCCCACCCCGGACTGACCATCCTTTATCAGATCAGAACAGTTGACGAAAACAATGGTTATTTCAAGTTGACAGCGCTATGACCCCTGATAAAAGCGAGTGTTAATTACAACGGTTGCCTGGGACAGTTTACCGCTTGCATCAAGAAGTGGGGGGGTTAGATCTTGTGGGGTGAGTGTATTTTAAACACGTGATCGCTTTGAGACTTTGCGATCTCTCTGGCGGGGGGTGGGGCAAGAGTGAGGGTAACTGTCTGTAAAACAGTAGGAAGAAAAAGCCCCAGTTTCGGGGGGCAAGGGTTAAGGGTCCCCTTTTGGGAGCGCGGTGCCGGGCACAGAACACCAAGTTACCCTAATTATTCAGCTGGAGCCTGCCTCGCAAGGCGAGACATACGCACAGCACGAATCCAGCCCGGCGGCCGGCTGCTCCGGGTGAAGTGAGCCCTTCATTTTCCCGATCAGCTCAGGAAGCGAAATAGTGAAACCCCCAAATCCGCTTCCTCACGTGGTTGCTAAAAGGGCGCGCGCAGAGCCTAGAGGGTGGGGGAAATTACAAGTGCAAGTGACTTTGGGTATACTAAGGTTAGTGATTCCCCCCACACCCGTTATCTGGGGATAACGGAAGCGTAGATTCTAAGTTTCAGTGTCTAATGAGTTGCGGGGGGCGCACATCACTCTTAAAGCCCTTGTCAGGCGCGCCCCAAGTTTGTGGCTGGCGCGCGGACGGCTGGGCTGAGCGGGGGTGGGGAGGGTCTCCAGTCCCAGGCATTGCGCTCGGGGCTTCTGCTCAGTTTCCTGCTTCGGAGTGGCCGCGTCCGCCCCAGCCCAGAGCAGTGTGTGCAATCCAGAAACTCGATAGGAGGCAGCAGCTGATCACCCACCGCCCTAAAAATAATCCGCTGGGCGCCCGGCGCGCTTCGGCCAGGGGAAGGAAAGCGCTGGCTTCGGGGTGAGTGAGTCCGTGTCTTTTTCATAAATCTCATTTCAAGAGTTTCAAGGATAACCCTCGGTTGTCGATTTTGATCTAACAGCAAGCGGAAGGCTCCAGCGCGCTCTCGCAGCGCTTCGCGGTTGCTATTTCTAGGATTGAAGGGACCCGGCCCCAGCCCTGGGGAAGAGAGGGCGTGGGGATCAGGTTTCCAGCTGTACTTAGAGAACTCTGGCCGGCTCCTGGTTAAACCAAGTGGATAAAGTGCAAAGAGTTAATACAATTGTGTTTTGTTTTGTTTTTCCTTTTAGATATTTCCCGTCTTGTTCACGAAGTAACTTTCTGCTTAATTTCTGTCCCTCTTTGCTTTATAGGAGTTCTGCGTCCGGCTTTGAAATTTATACTTAAAGACAGAGTAGGAAGCTGGTGTTTTGAAGGTAAAGCAAGTGCACCAGTAGGGGTTTGAAGCAGCGTCAAGCGATTACCCAAGGTATCTATTTCTTGCTTTATTTCTACAGCTTGGGATTTTTTTTTTTAAGGCCACTGGACTGTCTGTGTAAGGAATCTTATCTACTTAGTAGTTTCAACATTTCCTTTGGTGTGCAACAGAACTTTGATGGGTGCGTTGAGATCAGACACTAAATCAGATGTCTGTCCTTTTTGCTGATGATTTCCTGCTTGGTTCTGTAGTTCATAGATAAATAGACCAATATCTTTTAATTCATGTTTTATAAACCATGGACTGAATAACTTCAAATAACTTATTATTAAATACATTGGTTTTCCTGAGTGATCCCATCCTGAGCATACCTGAGATGATGATAAAGCCCTGAATAAGTTCTTTAAAATATCGTGTTTCTGTCTCACAAGTGTAATTTGGTTAATCTCTGAATAAGTAAAGGATGAGTTATTTTGTGTGTGAGAATGAAAGCTTTTATATTGCATTTAGTGTGCTTTCTTCAGGGGTCACCAGCTTGTTAAATTCTCTGTGATTACTCTTCCATCAGAACTGATACTGTTTGCTGGGTGAACAGTGAAGAGTGCTGGTTTTCACTTTATATTATATTCATCAACTGAATCCAAATGTTTTCAGTCCTGAGGGTGTGGAACTTTATAAGATGCATTTCAAGGCACAAGAACACTGAGGGTAATATCCATGAAATCATAAGTTTGGTCACCAAGACCTGTAGAAAGATCTGTTCTACAGACCATTCCTGTAATCAGAGTTTCACTTTTGGTGTTTGTGTTCCAAGTTCACTGGGTCAAATTCTCCAACCCTATCGACTGTCATAAACACTTGAACGTCTTTCTGTGTGTTTATGTTTGTGGGGAGAAAAATGTCCTGTCTTCTTCTCTGGCCTGCTTCCCTCTCTCTCCTCTTTGATGCTGGGGCCTGTCAGTGTTAGCTGAACTAGAAAGCTCGAAGGGGCGGGGCTGTCGGGTGTCACATGAGGGCATTTATCTGGGGAGAGCAGCAATTTATACTTTCCCAAAGTATCCCCAACTTACCCTGGGTTCCAGGGAGGGAAACCCTGAATGACAGTTGGAGATTTAAGAATTAGTTTAAAAATCCTGATTGAATAAAATGCCTCAGGTGAACACAAATAATGTCAACAGGTCTGCAATAAGTTTACTTTTTCTCTGTCTTTATTCATGTTGAGTTGTAATAAGAGTTGGCTGTTAAGAGTGTGCCACGTGCAGGCTAGGTGTCTGGAGGAGGGGACTAAAGGGCAAGGGGAAGAGGATGAAAGAAGAGGCAGAAGAAAAAGCAAAAGGAGAGATGCAGTGAGAGACAGTGAGCAGGTTGTGAGCCAAGGGGAAATGTGAGGTTTAAGATTATGGCAGAAGGAAAACAGCATTCTAAAGTTTTTACTCTATCCATATGCACTTTAGTGAGATTATGTCATTATGTATTTCCCAATCTTTTGAATCATAACTTTTACATTATACCAAGACCTTTTGGGTTTTATCTAGTCTGATTTATACAGCCTAAGACCATAGGGACTGTTTCTGCCACGTGCACTGTTGAATTCTTGGTGCCCAAGTTGCATGGTCAGCATCAATAAATATTTTTACACTTAATTAATACCTGAAGTCCCAGACATCAAGTGCATGGCTAAAAATGTTCTTGGACTTTTTCAGGTTATTGTACTTCTCTGATATTTTCTTTCCACAGTTACACAAATTTATCCAAAGGTTACTTAATTGGTAGGTTTCAAGATTGGTTAGATAACTGGCAGGCAGTGCTTATAGCTAGTTAAGTGTGTATATATATACATATATATACACATATATCTATGTTTTGCAAATTCAGATTATATTTTAGCAGCTGCCTTAATGATCATGATGAAATATCAAGTTGTAGCATTGAATAAAGCACTGATATACTATAACTTTCAATAACATTTTAAAACTAGTTTAAGAAAAATGGGAAACCCCAATGGCTCAAGAGGTAAAGAATCCACTTGCAGTGCAGGAGATTCAGGAGATTCAATTCTTGGGTCAGGAAGATCCCCTGGAGAAGGAAATGGCAACTTATTCTAGTATTCGTGCCTGGGAAATCCCATGAACAGAGGAGCCTGGCGGGCTACAGTTCATGGGGTCACAAGAGTCAGACAGGACTGAGCATGCACATGCAATGAAAAAACAAAAAAAAAGTAAGCAAAGGAAAAAAAAGCAAAAAGAATTTCCCAGTTAGTTCTAGGAAACAGTTTATGCGTGCCTTTCAATTAAGTAAGCTTAAAGTTTCCTTTTATCATTTCTATTAAGTAAAGGAAATAGTCTTATAAATTCCATTACAAGCTATTTTTTTGTTTCTGTTTCCTCTATTTTTATCCAAAATATCCAACATATAATTATAAAACTCAGAACTTCCATTTTATTGATAATTTTAAAAGCTCAAGTCCTTTTGATTCTCTTATTAAGCTTAGAATCTTAACAGTTGGTAAGGATTTGGCAAGTGTATAAGCTGATCTTGAGGTTTTTTTTTTTTAATATAACATTTTTTTTAAAAAGATGAAAAAAGGTCTTGACTAGAGAGCGTATAAAAAAGTATTACCAGAAATAATGTATGAGAAGAATTCCATATGACCATTGACAGACTGTCAACACACAGACTTTCTAACTAGTTCTTCTATTCATATGTTTTATAAAAATTTTGTTTAAAATTTGGTTTCTCCAATAGTTTGCCTCTGCTGCCTATCTTTTCTGTATAACACAGTTTGTTTCTTTCTAGGAAATTATATGATTCATGACCATTGCTAAATCAATTATGAATGAAAGGGAAGAGAGAAGAGGTACCACTTTAGTTATCCAAATTGTTGCCAACCTTGAATAATCTAATTCAGAATCCAGGGTGACATAAATATGGAAAAGAAACAAAGTCCAGAGAGGTTGAAATCATAAAATACTACTTATTTTAATATGAATAGATAAGAAGTTTCTTTAAAAAATATAAGTCAGGAGCTATATGATGGAGTGGAATGAACATGGTTTAGAGTCAGACACATGTGGGTGTGGATTCCAGCTACTCTACTGGTTGGGAAGTTACTGAACGCATCTGAACACCCATATCATCATCTGTAAAATTTGAAGAGCTCCACAGATATTGCTTCATTGTTCTGAGGGCTTAAATGGTATATGCAAAGTTCGCAGAATTTAGTAGGTGCGAAGTAAACAGTGCTGCAGTCCATGAGGGGGACTGCTCAGTCCATGGTGTGCTGCAGTCCATGGGGTGGCAGAGTCAGAATTGACTGAGCGACTCCACAGCAATAAATAAATGGTAGGCAGTATAAAGAAGTTTTCCGAACGCTAAAACTCTTGGTGGCATTTCACGGTAGTAAGAATTCATTTAAAATGTAAGTCAGAGCTTGTCACTTCTCTCATCTCCACCCTCTCAGTGGCTCCATTGCATTCCGAGAAGAAGCCAGAGTAGAAGCTCCGTGTCCCACAATGGCTAAGACGACCGTGTGTAATCTTGTCCTCTGTTTCTTCTCCCAGCGTGTCCATGTCTCCTCTGATGGAATACAGCTCTCCAATAAAAAGGCATCCTTTGTTTCAAAATCTGAGTAGAGTGCATTTCATGTAAAAATATTGTCTGATTCTGGGACCTGTGTAGTTTCATTTTCTTGTCACTTGAGTTATATTTAATTGGTCTTAAACACTTGATTTTACTGTTGTTCAGGGAAAGGCTGTATGCTGGTGGACTCCACATTGCTCTCTTGGTATTACTATTTCCTGCAGTGAATGAAATGCTGCAGTAAATTGTGTTCAGCTGAAGTTGTTTGTGAAAGCATTTTCAATGAATGACCATGGGAAAGGATTTGATATTACAGCATTTTGACTTTTCAGTCAGTTTCATCTTCCCCTCCTTTTTCTGTATAAACAACCATTTTTGGTTTTTGATAATTTATTTAGACAAACACTCCTTGGAGGTAGCACTATTGGTAGATATCAATTATAATGTATTTTCCAAATTAAAATGGAATATTTTAATCAGGAAAAACACTATTGACAAGTGGACCTTATAGGATGTATAAGGCCTTTCTAAGTAATTCTCAAATAACTTTGACCACAAAGATTTCCTATTTCTTCAGCTACAAAGATAAAGGGGGTTAATTTTATGAAATAATACCTCTTTAAGGCTATATCCCTCGTAGCTCAGTTGGTAAAGAATCTGCCTGCAATGCAGGAGTCTGCCCGGGTTTGATTCCTGGGTCCAGAAGATCCCCTGGAGAAGGAAATGGCAACCCATTCCACTATTCTTGCCTGGAAAATCCCATGGACAGAGGAGCCTGGTGGGCCACAGTCCACGGGGTCACAAGAGTTGGACATGACTTAGCAACTAAACCACCACCACCAAGGCTATAATTTAATGAAGGAGACTTTTGTAGTAAGAGGCTTTTCTTCCTTTCTCTCCCTTTTAGAGTGAACTATATAAGAAGAAATGAGCCTTTCATTCTGCGGTAACAACATTTCTTCCTATAATATCTATGATGGTGTGTTACAAAATCCCTGCTTTGTGGATGCCCTTAACCTGGTTCCTCATGTCTTCCTGCTGTTTATCACTTTCCCAATATTGTTCATTGGTAAGTAACCTACTTACCAAAGTAGAACATTCTTTTTTGTTGTATTTCTATGGTTAATAATTCCTTCTTGACATCCAGTTAACTTATTGAGAGCAATCGTTATGGCAGTGTTGTTTGCATCTCTGCCATGGAACACAGAAGCTGGCATTCTTCACAAAGGGTATTATAATCAAGTGGAATTAAAATTAACATTGTCAAAGAGAAATGGCTAAAAATGCAGACTATTCATAATCTTGGCTATTTGGGTTAGTGAGAAATCACAAATAAATCTCAAAGAAGTATCAGGTATAAGGAAAATTATAGTGATG